>NC_092726.1:108641467-108948967 GCF_047496885.1 Scyliorhinus torazame
AGTGGGAGCAGTCTGGGCCGGCTGGGTAACTGAGAGACAACAGCAAGGACACTGACAGAGTGACTGTGGGAACAGTCTGGGCCGGCTGGGTAACTGAGAGACAACAGCAAGGTCGCTGACAGAGTGACAGTGGGAGCAGTCTGGGCCGGCTGAAAAACTGAGAGACAACAGCAAGGACAGTGACAGAGTGACAGTGGGAGCAGTCTGGGCCGGCTGGGTAACTGAGAGACAACAGCAAGGACACTGACAGAGTGATAGTGGGAGCAGTCTGGGCCGGCTGGGTAACTGAGAGACAACAGCAAGGGCACTGACAGAGGGACAGAGGGAGCAGTCTGGGCCGGCTGGGTCACTGAGAGACAACAGCAAGGACACAGACAGAGTGACAGTGGGAGCAGTCTGGACCGGCTGGGCAACTGAGAGACAACAGCAAGGACACTGACAGAGAGACAGTGGGAGCAGTCGGGGCCGGCTGTGTAACTGAGAGACAACAGCAAGGACAGTGACAGAGTTACAGTGGGAGCAGTGTGGGCCGGCTGGGTAACTGAGAGACAACAGCAAGGACACTGACAGAGTGACAGTGGGAGCAGTCTGGGCCGTCTGGGCAACTGATAGGCAACAGCAAGGACAGTGACAGAGTGACAGTGGGAGCAGTCTGGGCCGTCTGGGCAACTGAGAGACAACAGAATGGACACTGACAGAGTGACAGTGGGAGCAGTCTGGGCCGGTTGAGTAACTGAGGGACAACAGCAAGGACACTGACAGTGTGACAGAGGCAACAGGCTGGGCCGGATGGGTAACTGAGAGACAACAGCAAGGACACTTACAGAGTGACAGTGGGAGCAGTCTGGGCCGGCTGTGTAACTGAGAGACAACAGCAAGGACACTGACAGAATGACAGTGGGAGCAGTCTGGGCCGGCTGGGTAACTGAGAGACAACAGCAAGGACACTGACAGAGTGACAGTGGGAGCAGTCTGGGCCGGATGGGTAACTGAGAAACAACAGCAAGGACATTGACAGAGTGACAGAGGCAACAGGCTGGGCCGGCTGTTTAACTGAGAGACAACAGCAAGGACGGTGACAGAGTGACAGTGAGAGCAGTCTGGGCCGGCTGGGTAACTGAGAGACAACATGCAAGAACACTGACAGAGTGACAGTGGGAGCAGTCTGGGCTGGCTGGGTAACTCAGAGAAAACCGCAAGGACACTGACAGAGTGACAGTGGGAGCACTCTGGGCCGTCTAGGTAACTGAGAGACAACAGCAAGGACAGTGACAGAGTGACAGTGAGAGCAGTCTGGGCCGGCTGGGTAACTGAGAGACAACAGCAAGGACGGTGACAGAGTGACAGTGAGAGCAGTCTGGGCCGGCTGGGTAACTGAGAGACAACAGCAAGGACGGTGACAGAGTGACAGTGAGAGCAGTCTGGGCCGGCTGGGTAACTGAGAGACAACATGCAAGAACACTGACAGAGTGACAGTGGGAGCAGTCTGGGCCGGCTGGGTAACTGAGAGACAACAGCAAGGACGCTGACAGAGTGACAGTGGGAGCAGTCTGGACCGGCTGGGTAACTGAGAGACAACAGCAAGGACACTGACAGAGTGACAGTGGGAGCAGTCTGGGCCGGCTGGGTAACTGAGAGACAACAGCAAGGACACTGACAGAGTGATAGTGGGAGCAGTCTGGGCCGGCTGGGTAACTGAGATACAACAGCAAGGACACTGACAGAGTGACAGTGGGAGCAGTCTGGGCCGGCTGGGTAACTGAGAGACAACAGCAAGGGCACTGACAGAGGGACAGAGGGAGCAGTCTGGGCCGGCTGGGTCACTGAGAGACAACAGCAAGGACACAGACAGAGTGACAGTGGGAGCAGTCTGGACCGGCTGGGCAACTGAGAGACAACAGCAAGGACACTGACAGAGAGACAGTGGGAGCAGTCGGGGCCGGCTGTGTAACTGAGAGACAACAGCAAGGACAGTGACAGAGTTACAGTGGGAGCAGTGTGGGCCGGCTGGGTAACTGAGAGACAACAGCAAGGACACTGACAGAGTGACAGTGGGAGCAGTCTGGGCCGTCTGGGCAACTGATAGGCAACAGCAAGGACAGTGACAGAGTGACAGTGGGAGCAGTCTGGGCCGTCTGGGCAACTGAGAGACAACAGCAAGGACACTGACAGAGTGACAGTGGGAGCAGTCTGGGCCGGCTGAGTAACTGAGAGACAACAGCAAGGACACTGACAGTGTGACAGAGGCAACAGGCTGGGCCGGATGGGTAACTGAGAGACAACAGCAAGGACACTTACAGAGTGACAGTGGGAGCAGTCTGGGCCGGCTGTGTAACTGAGAGACAACAGCAAGGACACTGACAGAATGACAGTGGGAGCAGTCTGGGCCGGCTGGGTAACTGAGAGACAACAGCAAGGACACTGACAGAGTGACAGTGGGAGCAGTCTGGGCCGGATGGGTAACTGAGAAACAACAGCAAGGACATTGACAGAGTGACAGAGGCAACAGGCTGGGCCGGCTGTTTAACTGAGAGACAACAGCAAGGACGGTGACAGAGTGACAGTGAGAGCAGTCTGGGCCGGCTGGGTAACTGAGAGACAACATGCAAGAACACTGACAGAGTGACAGTGGGAGCAGTCTGGGCCGGCTGGGTAACTGAGAGACTACAGCAAGGACAGTGACAGAGTGACAGTGGGAGCAGTCTGGGCCGTCTGGGCAACTGAGAGACAACAGCAAGGACACTGGCAGAGTGACAGTGGGAGCAGTCTGGTCCGGCTGGGTAACTCAGAGACAACAGCAAGGACAGTGACAGAGTGACAGTGGGAGCAGTCTGGGCCGGCTGGGTAACTGAGAGACAACAGCAAGGACACTGACGGAGTGACAGTGGGAGCAGTCTGGGCCGGATGGGTAACTGAGAGACAACAGCAAGGACACTGACAGAGTGACAGTGGGAGCAGTCTGGGCCGGATGGGCAACTGAGAGACAACAGCTAGGACAGTGACAGAGTGACAGTGGGAGCAGTGTGGGCCGGATGGGCAACTGATAGGCAACAGCAAGGACAGTGACAGAGTGACAGTGGGAGCAGTCTGGGCCGTCTGGGCAACTGAGAGACAACAGCAAGGACACTGACAGAGTGATAGTGGGAGCAGTCTGGGCCGGCTGAGTAACTGAGAGACAACAGCAAGGACACTGACAGTGTGACAGAGGCAACAGGCTGGGCCGGATGGGTAACTGAGAGACAACAGCAAGGACACTTACAGAGTGACAGTGGGAGCAGTCTGGGCCGGCTGTGTAACTGAGAGACAACAGCAAGGACACTGACAGAATGACAGTGGGAGCAGTCTGGGCCGGCTGGGTAACTGAGAGACAACAGCAAGGACACTGACAGAGTGACAGTGGGAGCAGTCTGGGCCGTCTAGGTAACTGAGAGACAACAGCAAGGACAGTGACAGAGTGACAGTGAGAGCAGTCTGGGCCGGCTGGGTAACTGAGAGACAACAGCAAGGACGGTGACAGAGTGACAGTGAGAGCAGTCTGGGCCGGCTGGGTAACTGAGAGACAACATGCAAGAACACTGACAGAGTGACAGTGGGAGCAGTCTGGGACGGCTGTGTAACTGAGAGACAACAGCAAGGACGCTGACAGAGCGACAGTGGGAGCAGTCTGGACCGGCTGGGTAACTGAGAGACAACAGCAAGGACACTGACAGAGTGACAGTGGGAGCAGTCTGGGCCGGCTGGGTAACTGAGAGACAACAGCAAGGACACTGACAGAGTGACAGTGGGAGCAGTCTGGTCCGGCTGGGTAACTGAGAGACAACAGCAAGGACACTGACAGAGTGACAGTGGGAGCAGTCTGGGCCGGCTGGGTAACTGAGAGACAACAGCAAGGACACTGACAGAGTGACTGTGGGAGCAGTCTGGGCCGGCTGGGTAACTGAGAGACAACAGCAAGGTCGCTGACAGAGTGACAGTGGGAGCAGTCTGGGCCGGCTGAAAAACTGAGAGACAACAGCAAGGACAGTGACAGAGTGACAGTGGGAGCAGTCTGGGCCGGCTGGGTAACTGAGAGACAACAGCAAGGACACTGACAGAGTGATAGTGGGAGCAGTCTGGGCCGGCTGGGTAACTGAGATACAACAGCAAGGACACTGACAGAGTGACAGTGGGAACAGTCTGGGCCGGCTGGGTAACTGAGAGACAACAGCAAGGGCACTGACAGAGGGACAGAGGGAGCAGTCTGGGCCGGCTGGGTCACTGAGAGACAACAGCAAGGACACAGACAGAGTGACAGTGGGAGCAGTCTGGACCGGCTGGGCAACTGAGAGACAACAGCAAGGACACTGACAGAGAGACAGTGGGAGCAGTCGGGGCCGGCTGTGTAACTGAGAGACAACAGCAAGGACAGTGACAGAGTGACAGTGGGAGCAGTGTGGGCCGGCTGGGTAACTGAGAGACAACAGCAAGGACACTGACAGAGTGACAGTGGGAGCAGTCTGGGCCGTCTGGGCAACTGATAGGCAACAGCAAGGACAGTGACAGAGTGACAGTGGGAGCAGTCTGGGCCGTCTGGGCAACTGAGAGACAACAGCAAGGACACTGACAGAGTGACAGTGGGAGCAGTCTGGGCCGGCTGAGTAACTGAGAGACAACAGCAAGGACACTGACAGTGTGACAGAGGCAACAGGCTGGGCCGGATGGGTAACTGAGAGACAACAGCAAGGACACTTACAGAGTGACAGTGGGAGCAGTCTGGGCCGGCTGTGTAACTGAGAGACAACAGCAAGGACACTGACAGAATGACAGTGGGAGCAGTCTGGGCCGGCTGGGTAACTGAGAGACAACAGCAAGGACACTGACAGAGTGACAGTGGGAGCAGTCTGGGCCGGATGGGTAACTGAGAAACAACAGCAAGGACATTGACAGAGTGACAGAGGCAACAGGCTGGGCCGGCTGTTTAACTGAGGGGCAACAGCAAAGATGCGACAGGGTGATAGTGGGAGCAGTCTGTATCGACTAGGTAACTGAGGGACAACAGCAGGCACACTGACAGAATGAATGTCAGAGCAGTCAGGGCTGTCTGGGTAACTGAAAGACAACAGCCATGACACTGACAGAGGGACAGTGCTGGGAGCAGTCTGGGCCGGCTGGATAAATTAGAGAAAACAGCATAGTCACTGACAGAGTGACAGTGGGAGCAGTTTGGACCGGCTGGGTAACTGAGAGACAACAGCAAGGACAGTGACAGAGTGACAGTGGGAGCAGTCTGGACCGGCTGGGTAACTGAGAGACAACAGCATGGACAGTGACAGAGTGACAGTGGGAGCAGTCTGGGCCGGCTGGGTAACTGAGAGACAACAGCAAGGACACTGACAGAGTGACAGTGGGAGCAGTCTGGATCGGCTGGGTAACTGAGAGAGAACAGCAAGGACACTGACAGAGTGACAGTGGGCGCATTGTGGGCCGGCTGGGTAACTGAGAGACAACATGCAAGAACACTGACAGAGTGACAGTGGGAGCAGTCTGGGCCGGCTGTGTAACTGAGAGACAACAGCAAGGACGCTGACAGAGCGACAGTGGGAGCAGTCTGGACCGGCTGGGTAACTGAGAGACAACAGCAAGGACACTGACAGAGTGACAGTGGGAGCAGTCTGGGCCGGCTGGGTAACTGAGAGACAACAGCAAGGACACTGACAGAGTGACAGTGGGAGCAGTCTGGTCCGGCTGGGTAACTGAGAGACAACAGCAAGGACACTGACAGAGTGACAGTGGGAGCAGTCTGGGCCGGCTGGGTAACTGAGAGACAACAGCAAGGACACTGACAGAGTGACTGTGGGAGCAGTCTGGGCCGGCTGGGTAACTGAGAGACAACAGCAAGGTCGCTGACAGAGTGACAGTGGGAGCAGTCTGGGCCGGCTGAAAAACTGAGAGACAACAGCAAGGACAGTGACAGAGTGACAGTGGGAGCAGTCTGGGCCGGCTGGGTAACTGAGAGACAACAGCAAGGACACTGACAGAGTGATAGTGGGAGCAGTCTGGGCCGGCTGGGTAACTGAGATACAACAGCAAGGACACTGACAGAGTGACAGTGGGAGCAGTCTGGGCCGGCTGGGTAACTGAGAGACAACAGCAAGGGCACTGACAGAGGGACAGAGGGAGCAGTCTGGGCCGGCTGGGTCACTGAGAGACAACAGCAAGGACACAGACAGAGTGACAGTGGGAGCAGTCTGGACCGGCTGGGCAACTGAGAGACAACAGCAAGGACACTGACAGAGAGACAGTGGGAGCAGTCGGGGCCGGCTGTGTAACTGAGAGACAACAGCAAGGACAGTGACAGAGTGACAGTGGGAGCAGTGTGGGCCGGCTGGGTAACTGAGAGACAACAGCAAGGACACTGACAGAGTGACAGTGGGAGCAGTCTGGGCCGTCTGGGCAACTGATAGGCAACAGCAAGGACACTGACAGAGTGACAGTGGGAGCAGTCTGGGCCGGCTGAGTAACTGAGAGACAACAGCAAGGACACTGACAGTGTGACAGAGGCAACAGGCTGGGCCGGATGGGTAACTGAGAGACAACAGCAAGGACACTTACAGAGTGACAGTGGGAGCAGTCTGGGCCGGCTGTGTAACTGAGAGACAACAGCAAGGACACTGACAGAATGACAGTGGGAGCAGTCTGGGCCGGCTGGGTAACTGAGAGACAACAGCAAGGACACTGACAGAGTGACAGTGGGAGCAGTCTGGGCCGGATGGGTAACTGAGAAACAACAGCAAGGACATTGACAGAGTGACAGAGGCAACAGGCTGGGCCGGCTGTTTAACTGAGGGGCAACAGCAAAGATGCGACAGGGTGATAGTGGGAGCAGTCTGTATCGACTAGGTAACTGAGGGACAACAGCAGGCACACTGACAGAATGAATGTCAGAGCAGTCAGGGCTGTCTGGGTAACTGAAAGACAACAGCCATGACACTGACAGAGGGACAGTGCTGGGAGCAGTCTGGGCCGGCTGGATAAATTAGAGAAAACAGCATAGTCACTGACAGAGTGACAGTGGGAGCAGTTTGGACCGGCTGGGTAACTGAGAGACAACAGCAAGGACAGTGACAGAGTGACAGTGGGAGCAGTCTGGACCGGCTGGGTAACTGAGAGACAACAGCATGGACAGTGACAGAGTGACAGTGGGAGCAGTCTGGGCCGGCTGGGTAACTGAGAGACAACAGCAAGGACACTGACAGAGTGACAGTGGGAGCAGTCTGGATCGGCTGGGTAACTGAGAGAGAACAGCAAGGACACTGACAGAGTGACAGTGGGCGCATTGTGGGCCGGCTGGGTAACTGAGAGACAACAGCAAGGACACTGACAGAGTGACAGCGGGAGCAGTCTGGGCCGGCTGGGTAACTGAGAGACAACAGCAAGGACACTGACAGAGTGACAGTGGGAGCAGCCTGGGCCGGCTGGGTAACTTTGAGACAACAGCAACGACACTGACGGAGTGACAGTAGGAGCAGTCTGGACCGGCTGGGTAACTGAGAAACAACAGCAAGGACACTGACAGAGTGACAGTGGGAGCAGTCTGGGCCGGCTGGGAACCTGAGAGACAACAGCAAGAACAGTGACAGAGTGACAGTGAGATCCGTCTGGGCCGTCTGGGTAACTGAGAGACAACAGCAAGGACACTGACAGAGTGACAGTGGGAGCAGTGTGGGCCGGCTGGGTAACTGAGAGACAACAGCAAGGACACTGACAGAGTGACAGTGGGAGCAGTAGGGGCCGGCTGGGTAACTGAGAGACAACAGCAAGGACACTGACAGAGTGACAGCGGGAGCAGTAGGGGCCGGCTGGGTAACTGAGAGACAATATAAATGACTGTGACAGAGTGACAGTGGGAGCTGTCTGTGCCGGCTGGATAACTGAGGGAAAACATCAAGGACACTGACAGAGTGACAGTGGGAGCAGTCTGGGCCGGCTGGGCAACTGAGAGACAATAGCAAGGACACTGACAGAGTGACAGTGAGAGCAGTCTGGGCCGGCTGGGTAACTGAGAGACAACAGCAAGGACACTGACAGATTGACAGTGGGAGCAGTCTGGGCCGGCTGGGTAACTGAGGGACAACAGCAAGGACGCTGACAGAGTGACAGTGGGAGCAGTCTGGGCCGGCTGGGTAACTGAGAGACTGCAGCAAGGACAGTGACAGAGTGACAGTGGGAGCAGTCTGGGCCGTCTGGGCAACTGAGAGACAACAGCAAGGACACTAACAGAGTGACAGTGGGAGCAGTCTGGTCCGGCTGGGTAACTCAGAGACACCAGCAAGGACAGTGAGAGAGTGACAGTGGGAGCAGTCTGGGCCGGCTGGGTAACTGAGAGACAACAGCAAGGACACTGACAGAGTGACAGTGGGAGCAGTCTGGGCCGGATGGCTAACTGGGAGACAACAGCAAGGACACTGACAGAGTGACAGTGGGAGCAGTCTGTGCCGGATGGGCAACTGAGAGACAACAGCAAGGACAGTGACAGAGTGACAGTGGGAGCAGTGTGGGCCGGATGGGTAACTGAGAGAGAACAGCAAGGGCAGTGACAGAGTGACAGTGGGAGCAGTCTGGACCGGCTGGGTAACAGAGAGACAACAGCAAGGACATTGACTGAGTGACAGTGGGAGCAGTCTGGGCTGGCTGGGTAACTCAGAGAAAACCGCAAGGACACTGACAGAGTGACAGTGGGAGCAGTCTGGGCCGGCTAGGTAACTGAGAGACAACAGCAAGGACAGTGACAGAGTGACAGTGAGAGCAGTCTGGGCCGGCTGGGTAACTGAGAGACAACATGCAAGAACACTGACAGAGTGACAGTGAGAGCAGTCTGGGCCGGCTGGGTAACTGAGAGACAACAGCAAGGACAGTGACAGAGTGACAGTGAGAGCAGTCTGGGCCGGCTGGGTAACTGAGAGACAACATGCAAGAACACTGACAGAGTGACAGTGGGAGCAGTCTGGGCCGGCTGGGTAACTGAGAGACAACAGCAAGGACACTGACAGAGTGACAGTGGGAGCAGTCTGGTCCGGCTGGGTAACTGAGAGACAACAGCAAGGACACTGACACAGTGACAGTGGGAGCAGTCTGGGCCGACTGGGTAACTGAGAGACAACAGCAAGGACACTGACAGAGTGACTGTGGGAGCAGTCTGGGCCGGCTGGGTAACTGAGAGACAACAGCAAGGTCGCTGACAGAGTGACAGTGATAGCAGTCTGGGCCGGCTGGGTAACTGAGAGACAACAGCAAGGACACTGACAGAGTGACAGTGGGAGCAGTCTGGGCCGGCTGGGTAACTGAGAGACAACAGCAAGGACACTGACAGAGTGACAGTGGGAGCAGTCTGGGCCGGCTGGGTAACTGAGATACAACAGCAAGGACACTGACAGAGTGACAGTGGGAGCAGTCTGGGCCGGCTGGGTAACTGAGAGACAACAGCAAGGACACTGACAGATTCGATAGAGTTGATTTCAGCGTGAGCAGTGCGCAAGTGATTTCTGGGAGGTAAGTTTCTCCTTTAAAAAGAAACACTTATTTTCTGCTTTATTTTTTTTCGACCCGCGGACTTCTGGCAAGAGCCCCCCCCGCCCGCCTGCCAATAAATTCTGGTGGAGAGGAAACCTGAGACACTACACGTGTAGTGTCTCCCACCCACCCTCCTCCTCTAAACAAGTAATAAGACCCATTGGTGTAAGGCAAGTGCCATATTATATTATTATTATTAGCATTATTATATTATATTATTAGCATTGAGCAGGTCAAGGGACACAGCCTGAGTGAGAGAGATACAGACAGTGAGAATTTGGTAGTTTGGTGCAGTAAGGTAACCAGGAAAGGTAAGTGGTTAATCTAATTGTGTTGTTTTTCAGTTAAAAGTGCAGGGTAGTGTCTGATTGGCTGAATCTGCCCCCACCATAAAATTAAATTAAATTAATTAATTAGTGATGTCTGGTGAGGTGATGTGCTTGAGCTGCTTGATGTGGGAGCTCGCAGATCCCATTGCGAGCTGCACCGACCACATCTGCATTAAGTGTTGGCTGCTCGAAGAACTCTGGCTCAGAGTTGATGAGCTGGAGTCTGAGATTCATACACTGAGGCACATCCGGGAGGGGGAGACTTACCTGGACACGGTGTTTCAGGAGGCAGTCACACCTGTCAGAGTAAGTAGTTTAAATCCTGCTAGTGGCCAGGGACAGCAGGGTGTGACTGCAAGTCAGGCAGGTAAAGGGAACCAGCAGTCAGGAACTCAGGAGCCTCAGCCCTTGTCTCTGTCCAACAGGTATGAGGCACTTGCTCCCTGTGTGGATGGCGAACAGGGCTGCAGGAAGTATGAGTCAGCTGACCAAGGCACCATGGTTCAGCAGGCCATTCAAGGGGAGGGAGTAAATAGACAAGTTGTAGTTGTAGGGGATTCTATTATCTGGGGGATAGATAGTATCCTTTGTGAGCAGGATAAAGAGTCCCGCATGGTATGTTGCCTGCCTGGTGCTAGGGTGCGGGACATCTCTGACCGGCCTGAAAGGATACTGGAGAGGGAGGGGGAGGATCCAGTTGTTGTGGTCCATGTTGGTACCAATAACATAGGCAAGTCTAGGAAAGAGGACCTGTTTACAGATTATAAAGAGCTAGGATTCAAATTAAAAAACAGGTCCTCAAGGGTCATAATCTCCGGATTACTGCTCGAGCCACGTGCAAATTGGCATAGGGAGGCAAGAATAAGGGAAGTTAACACGTGGCTGAAAGAGTGGTGTGGGAAAGAGGGGTTCCTTTTCATGGGACACTGGCATCAGTTTTGGGACAGGGGGGACCTATACCGTTCGGATGGTCTCCACCTGAACCGAGCTGGAACTAGTGTTCTGGCGAAAAGAGTAAATAGGGTGATCAATAGGACTTTAAACTAATGATTGGGGGGTTGGAGGGGGAAATCAGGGAATCAAGAGGTGAAATAATCAGTGGGAAGCGTAGCTGCTTAGGAATACAAAAAAGCACGAAAAGACAAAACTCAGGAGAGGTTACGATTGTCCCCATCCCACAAAATATGACAGTGTATGGAAAGGCTCAGTAAACCAAGGTCCACCCCACTAAGAAAACAAAAAGGGACGGTCAATAGAGGATTAAAGGTGCTATATTGAAATGCGCACAGTGTACGGAACAAGGTAGATGAGCTTGTGGCCCAGATTGTGACTGGCAGGCATGATGTAGTAGGCATTACAGAGACATCGTTGCAGGGGGTTCAGGACTGGCATTTAAACATCCAGGGATTCACAACCTATCGAAAAGACAGAGAGGTGGGCAGAGGGGGCGGGGTTGCCTTGTTAATTAGGAATGAAATTAAATCACTAGCACTAAACGACATAGGGTCAGATGATGTGGAGTCTGTGTGGGTAGAGTTGAGGAATCACAAAGGCAAAAAAAACATAATGGGAGTTATGTACAGACCTCCTAACAGTGGTCAGGACAGGGGGCACAAAATGCACCACGAAATAGAAAGTGCATGTCAGAAAGGCAAGGTCACAGTGATCATGGGGGACTTCAATATGCAGGTGGACTGGGTAAATAATGCTGCCAGTGGACCCAAGTAAAGGGAATTCATTGAATGTTTACAGGAGGGCTTTTTGGGACAGCTTGTGATGGAGCCCAGTAGGGAACAGGCCATTCTGCACTTAGTGTTATGTAATGAGCCAGACTTGATTAAAGATCTTAAAGTAAGGGAGCACTTAGGAGTCAGTGATCATAATATGGTAGAATTCAATCTCCAATTTGAAAGAAAGAAGGTAGAATCAGATGTAAAGATGTTACAGTTAAAAATAGGTAACTACAGGGGCATGAGGGAGGAACTGACGAAAATCGACTGGGAGCAGAGCCTAGTGGGAAAGACAGTAGAACAGCAATGGCAGGAGTTTCTGGGAATAATTGAGGACACAATACAGAGGTTCATCCCAAAGAAAAGAAGGGTTAACAGAGGGGGGGATTAGGCAGCCATGGCTGACAAAGGAAGTTAGGGAATGCATCAAAGCAAAAGAGGAAGCCTATAATGTGGCAAAGAGTAGTGGGAAGTCAGAAGATTGGGAAGGCTACAAAAACAAACAGAGGATAACAAAGAGAGAAATAAGGAAAAATAGGACCAAATATGAAGATAGGCTAGCCAGTAACATTAGGAATGATAGTAAAATTTTCTTTAAATACTTTAAAAACAAACGGGAGGCAAAAGTTGACATTGGGTCGCTCCAAAATGACACTGGTAATTTTGTGATGGGAGGCAAGGAAATAGCTGAGGAACTGAATACGTACTTTGCGTCAGTCTTCACAGTAGAAGACATGAGTAATATCCCAACAATTACGGAAAGTCAGGGGGCAGAGTTGAGTATGGTAGCTATCACAAAGGAGAAAGTGCTAGATAAACTAAGAGGTCTAAAAATTGATAAATCTCCGGGCCCAGATGGGCTACATCCCAGAGTTCTAAAGGAGACAGCCGAAGAAATAGTGGATGCGTTATTTATGATCTTTCCAAAGTCACTGGAGTCAGGGAAAGTCCCAGAGGATTGGAAAATCGCTGTTGTAACCCCCCTGTTCAAGAAGGGAACAAGGAAAAAGATGAAAAATTATAGGCCAATTAGCCTAACCTCGGTTGTTGGCAAGATTCTAGAATCCATTGTTAAGGATGAGATTTCTAAATTCTTGGAAGTGCAGGGTCGGATTAGGACAAGTCAACATGGATTTAGTAAGGGGACGTCGTGCCTGGCAAACCTGTTAGAGTTCTTTGAAGAGATAATAAATAGGTTAGACCAAGGAGAGCTAATGGATGTTATCTATCTTGACTTCTAAAAGGCCTTTGATAAGGTGCCCCACGGGAGACTGCTGAGTAAAATAAGGGCCCATGGTATTCGAGGCAAGGTACTAACATGGATTGACGATTGGCTGTCAGGCAGAAGGCAGAGAGTTGGGATAAAAGGTTCTTTTTCGGAATGGCAACCGGTGACGAGTGGTGCCCCGCAGGGTTCAGTGTTGGGGCCACAGCTGTCCTCTTTATATATTAACGATCTAGATGACGGGACTGGGGGCATTCTGGCTAAGTTTGCCGATGATACAAAGATAGGTGGAGGGGCAGGTAGTATGGGGGAGGTGGGGAGGCTGCAGAAAGAGTTAGACAGTTTAAGAGAGTGGTCCAAGAAATGGCTGATGAAATTCAACGTGGGCAAGTGCGAGGTCTTGCACTTTGGAAAAAAGAATAGTGGCATGGACTATTTTCTAAACGGTGACAAAATTCATAATGCTGAAGTGCAAAGGGACTTGGGAGTCCTAGTCCAGGATTCTCTAATGGTAAACTTGCAGGTTGAGTCCGTAATTAAGAAAGCAAATGCAATGTTGTCATTCATCTCAAGAGGCTTGGAATATAAAAGCAGGGATGTACTTCTGAAGCTTTATAAAGCATTAGTTAGGCCCCATTTAGAATACTGTGAGCAATTTTGGGCCCCACACCTCAGGAAGGACATACTGGCACTGGAGCGGGTCCAGCGGACATTCACACGGATGATCCCAGGAATGGTAGGCCTCACATACGATGAACGTCTGAGGATCCTGGGATCATATTCATTGGAGTTTTGGAGGTTGAGGGGAGATCTAATAGAAACTTACAAGATAATGAATGGCTTAGATAGGGTGGATGTAGGGAAGTTGTTTCCATTAGCAGGGGAGACTAGGACCCGGGGGCACAGCCTTAGAATAAAAGGGAGTCACTTTAGAACATAGATGAGGAGATATTTCTTCAGCCAGAGAGTGGTGGGTCTCTGGAATTCTTTGCCACAGAGGGCGGTGGAGGTTGAGATTCTTTAAGACAGAATTTGATAAATTCTTGATTTCTCGAGGAATTAAGGGCTATGGAGAGAGAGCGGGTAAATGGAGTTGAAATCAGCCATGGTTGAATATGGAGTGGACTCGATGGGCCGAATGGCCTTACTTCCACTCCTATGTCTTATGGTCTTATGGGTGTGTGGTTTGCTGGTTGACTGACTGGGCTAAGGTACATTCAGCATGTGAGGGGTGTGTGGTTTACTGGGTGACTGACTGGGCTATGGTACATTGAGTGTGTGAGGGGTGTGGGTTGATTGAGTGACTGACTAGGATATGGTGCATTTCATATTTACGTAGAATTTACAGTGCAGAAGGAGGCCATTCGGCCCATCGAATCTGCTCCGGCTCTTCGAAAGAGCACCCTACACAAGGTCAACACCTCCACCCTATCTCCATAACCCAGTAACCCCAACCAACACTAAGGGCACTTTTGGACACTAAGGGCAGTTTATCATGGCCAATCCACCTAACCTGCACATCTTTGGACTGTGATAGAAACCGGAGCACAAGGAGAAAAAAACACGCACACAAGGGGAGGATGTGCAGACTCCGTACAAACAGTGACCCAATCCGGAATCGAATCTGGGACCCTGGAGCTTTGAAGCAATTCTGCTATCCACAATGCTACCGTGCTGCCCATGTGAGGGGAGTGTGGTGTATTGTGTGGCTGACTGGGCTATGGTACATTGCATATATGAGAGGTGTTGTGGTGATCTGGGTGACTGACTGGGCTGTGGTTCATTGTGTATGTGAGGGGTGTGTGGTGTAATGGGTGACAGATTGGGCAATCGTACATTGCGCATGTGATGGGTGTGTGGTTTGTTGGGTGACTAATTGGGCTATGGTTCATTGCATATGTGAGAGGTGCTGCGGTCTACAGGGTGATTGACTGGGCGATGGTACATTGTGTATGTGAGGGGTGTTTGGTTTTCGGGGTGACTGACTGGGCTATGGTACCATGTGTATGTGAGTAGTGTGTGTTGCATTGGGTGACTGACTGGGCTACGGTACAGTGCGTTTGTGAGGGGTGTGGTTTACTTGGTGACTGACTGGTCAATGGTATATTGGGTATGTCAGTTGTGTGTGGTGTATTGTGTGGTTAACCGGGATATGGTACATTGCGTATGTGAGGGGTGTGTGGTTTGCTGGATGGCTTAATGGGCGATGGTACATTGCGTATGTGACTGGTGTGCTTACTGGGTGACTGACTGGGCTATTGCACATTGCCTGTGTGAGGGGTGTGTGGTTTGCAGATTGACTGATGGTGCTATCGTACGTTGCGTATGTGAGTGGTGTGTGTTTTGCTGGGTGGCTGACTCGACTATGGTACATTACATTTGTGACAGGTGTTGTGGTGTACTGGTTACTGACTGGGCTATGGTACATTGCGTATGTGAGAATTGTTTTGGTGTACTGGTGACTGACTGAGCTATGGTACATTTCGTATGTGAGGGATATGTAATGTATTTTGTGGTTAACCTTGCTATGGTACATTGCGTGTCTGAGGGGTGTGTTGTTTACTGGGTGACTGACTGGGCTATGGTACATTGCGTTCTGATAGGTGTGTGGTGTTCTGAGTGACTTATTAGGCGATCGTACATTGCGTATGTGAGGGGTGTGTGGTGTATTGTGCGGCTAACTGGGCTATGGTACATTGCGTATGTGAGGGGCGTGTGGTTTACTGGGTGACTGACTGGGCTAGGGTACATTGCGGATGTGAGAGGAGTATGGTGTATTGTGTGACTGACTGGGCCCTGGCAAATTGCGTATGTGAAGGGTGTGTGGTGTATTGTGTGACTTACTGGCCTATGGTGCATTGCGTACGTAAGGGGTGCGTGGTTTGCAGATTGACTGACGGTGCTATGGTACTTTGCGTATGTGCGGTGTGTGTCTTTTGCTGGGTGGCTGACTGGGCTCTGGTACATTGCGTACCTGAGGGGTGAGTGGTTTACTGACTGCCTGACAAGGCTATGGTACATAGCGTGTGTGAGGGATGTGTGGTTTACTACGTGAATGCCTGGGCTATGTTACATTGCATATGTGAGGGTGAGTGGTTTACTAGGTGACTGTCTGGGCTATGGTACATTCCAGATGTGAGGGGTGTGTGGTGTATTGGGTGACTGATTGTGGGATTGTATATTTCGTATGCGTAGGGTGGGTGGTGTATTGTGTCTAACCGGGTTATGGTGCATTACGTGTGTGAGGTTGTGTGGTTTGCAGGGTGACTGACTGTGCTATGGTAAATTGCGTTAGTGAGGGGTTAGAGCTTTATTGTTTGACTGCCTGGGATATGGTACATTGCCTATGTGAGGGGAGTGTGATGTACAGTGTGACTAACTGGGTTATGGTACATTGCTTATGTTAGGGGTGTGTGGTGTACAGTGTGACTAACTGGGTTATGGTACATTGCTTATGTGAGGGGTGTGTGGTGTACTGTGTGGCTAACTGGGCTATGGTTCATTGCATATGTGATGTGTGCTGGGTTTATTGTGCGGCTTACTGGGCTCCGATACATTGCGCGTGTGAGGGGTTTGTGGTTTACTGAGTGACTGACTAGGCTATGGTACATTGTGTATGTGAGAGATGACTGGTTTACTGAGAGACTGACTATGCTATGGTACATTGCGCATTGAGGGCAGTGTGGTGTATTGTATGGCTGACATGACTATGGTACATTGCATATGTAAGAGGTGCACTGGGTGACTAATTGGGCGATCGTACATTGCGCATGTGAGGTGTGTGAGGTTTGTTGGGTGATTGAGTGGGCTATGGTTCATTCCATATGTGAGGGGTATGTGTTGTATTGTGTGGTTTACCGGGCTATGGTAGATTGGGTTTGTGGGGGTGTGTGGTTTGCTGGGTGACTGCCTGGGCTATGGCACATTGCGTATGTGAGCGGTGTGTGGTTGACTGAGTGACTGGCTGAGCTATGGAACATTGCGTATGTGAGGACTGTGTAGTTTAGTGGGTGACTGACTGGGCTATGGTGTATTGCGTATGTAAGGGTTTTGTGGTGTTAATGGGTGACTGATTGGGCGATCGCACATTGCGTATGTGAGGGATGTATGGTTTGCCTGGTGAAGAAATTGGAAATGAGCAGTCACCTTGTTAGAAGTTTTCTATAGCCCCCCCCGCCCCCCCCCCCCGCCCACCCCCCCAATAGTAACAGAGATGTGGAGGAACAGATTGGGAAACAGATTTTGGAACGGTGCAGAAGTCATAGGATAGTAGACATGGGCGACTTTAACTTCCCAAATATTGAGTGGAAACTCTTTAGATGAAATAGTTTGGATGGGGTGGTGTTTGTGCAGTGTGTCCAGGAAGCTTTTCTAACACAGTATGTAGATTGTCCGACCAGAGGAGGGGCAATATTGGATTTAGTACTGGGTAATGAACCAGGGCAAGTGATAGATTTGTTACTGGGGGAGCATTTTGGAGATAGTGACCACAATTCTGTGACTTTCACTTTAGTAATGGAGAGGGATACGTACGTGCAACAGGGCAAGGTTTACAATTGGTGGAAGGGTAAATACGATGTTGTCAGACAAGAATTGAAGTGCATAAGTTGGGAACGCAGGCTGGCAGGGAAGGGCATAAGTGAAATGTGGAACTTGTTCAAGGAACAGGTGCTTCGTGTCCTTGATATGTATGTCCCTGTCAGGCAGGGAAGAGATGGCCGAGTGAGGGAACCATGGTTGACAAGAGAGGTTGAATGTCTTGTTAAGAGGAAACAGGTGACTGATGCAAGGCTGAGGAAACACGGTTCAGACAGGGCATTGGAGGGATACAAGATAGCCAGGAGGGAACTGAAGAAAGGGATTAGGAGAGCTAAGAGAGGGCATGAACAATCTTTGGCGGGTAGGATCAAGGAAAACCCCAAGGCCTTTTACACATATGTGAGAAATATGAGAATGACTAGAGCGAGGGTAGGTCCGATCAAGGACAGTAGCGGGAGATTGTGTGTTGAGTCTGAAGAGATAGGAGAGGTCTTGAACGAGTACTTTTCTTCTGTATTTACAAATGAGAGGGGCAATATTGTTGGAGAGGACAGTGTGAAACAGATTGGTAAGCTCGAGGAAATACTTGTTTGGAAGGAAGAAGTGTTGGGCATTTTGAAAAACTTGAGGATAGACAAGTCCCCCGGGCCTGACGGGATATATCAAAGGATTCTATGGGAAGCAAGAGATGAAATTGCAGAGCCGTTGGCAATGATCTTTTCGTCCTCACTGTCAACAGGGGTGGTACCAGGGGATTGGAGAGTGGCGAATGTCGTGCCCCTGTTCAAAAAAGGAACTAGGGATAACCCTGGGAATTACAGGCCAGTTAGTCTTACTTCGGTGGTAGGCAAAGTAATGGAAAGGTTACTGAAGGATAGGATTTCTGAGCATCTGGAAAGACACAGCTTGATTAGGGATAGTCAGCACGGATTTGTGAGGGGTAGGTCTTGCCTTACAAGTCTTATTGAATTCTTTGAGGAGGTGACCAAGCATGTGGATGAAGGTAAAGCAGTGGATATAGTGTACATGGATTTTAGTAAGGCATTTAATAAAGTTCCCCATGATAGGCTTATGCAGAATGTAAGGAGGCATGGGATAGTGGGAAATTTGGCCAGTTGAATAACGAACTGGCTAACTGATAGAAGTCAGAGAGTGGTGGTGGATGGCAAATATTCAGCCTGGATCCCAGTTACCAGTGGCGTACCGCAGGGATCAGTTCTGGGTCCTCTGCTGTTAGAGATTTTTATTAATGACTTGGATGAGGGAGTTGAAGGGTGGGTCAGTAAATTTGCAGCCGATACGAAGATTGGTGGAATTGTGGATAGTAAGGAGGGCTGGTGTCGGCTGCAAAGAGACATAGATAGGATGCAGAGCTGGGCTGAGAAGTGGCAGATGGAGTTTAACCCTGAAAAGTGTGAGGTTGTCCATTTTGGAAGGACAAATATGAATGCGGAATACAGGGTTAACGGTAGAGTTCTTGGCAATGTGGAGGAGCAGAGAGATCTTGGGGTCTATGTCCATACATCTTTGAAAGTTGCCACTCAAGTGGATAGAGCTGTGAAGAAGGCCTATGGTGTGCTCGCGTTCATTAAAAGAGGGATTGAATTTAAGAGCCGGGAGGTGATGATGCAGCTGTACAAAACTTTGGTAAGGCCACATTTGGAGTACTGTGTACAGTTCTGGTCGCCTCATTTTAGGAAGGGCGTGGAAGCTCTGGAAAAGGTGCAAAGCAGATTTACCAGGATGTTGCCTGGAATGGAGAGTAGGTCTTACGAGGAAAGGTTGAGGGCGCTAGGCCTTTTCTCATTAGAGCGGAGAAGGATGAGGAGCGACTTGATAGAGGTTTTACAAGATGATCAGGGGAATAGATAGAGTAGAGAGTCAGAGACCTTTTCCCCGGGTGGAACAAACCATTACAAGGGGACATAAATTTAAGGTGAAAGGTGGAAGGTATAGGAGGGATATCAGAGGTAGGTTCTTTACCCAGAGAGTAGTGGGGGCATGGAATGCACTGCCTGTGGAAGTAGTTGAGTCGGAAACATTAGGGACCTTCAAGCAGCTATTGGATAGGTACATGGATTAAGTAAAATGATATAGTGTAGATTTATTTGTTCTTAAGGGCAGCACGGTAGCATTGTGGATAGCACAATTGCTTCACAGCTCCATGGTCCCAGGTTCGATTCCGGCTTGGGTCATTGTCTGTGCGGAGTCTGCACGTCCTCCCCGTGTCTGCGTGGGTTTCCTCCGGGTGCTCCGGTTTCCTCCCACAGTCCAAAGATATGCGGGTTAGGTGAATTGGCCAAGGATAAATTGCCCTTAATGTCCAAATTGCCCTTGGTGTTGGGTGGAGGTGTTGAGTTTTGGTAGGGTGCTCTTTCCAAGAGCCGGTGCCGACTCAAAGGGCCGAATGGCCTCCTTCTGCACTGTAAATTCAATGATAATCTATGATTAATCTGGGACAAAGGTTCGGCACAACATCGTGGGCCGAAGGGCCTGTTCTGTGCTGTATTGTCTATGTTCTATGTTCTATGACTCACTGGGCTATTGTACAATGCGTATATGAAGGTGTGTTATACCAGGTGACTATCTGGGGTATTGTACATTGCGCATGTCAGGGGTGTGTGGTGAATTGTGTGGCTGACTGGGCTAAGGCACATTGCGTATGTAAGGGGTGTGTGGTTTACTGGGTGACTGAATGTGATATGGTACATTGCGTATGTGAGGGGTGTGTTGCGCTCTGGGTGACTGACTGGGCTATGGTACTTTGCGTATGTGAGAGGTGTGCAGTTTACTGGGTGACTGACTGGGCTATGGTCCATTGCGTAGGTGAGAGGTGTGCGGTTTAATGGGTGACTGACTGGGCTTTGGTACATTACGTATGTGAAGGGTGTGTACTCTATTGTGTAGCTGACTGGGCAATGGTACATTGAGTATGTGGCAGGTGTCTGGTTTGCTGGGTGTCTGCAGGGCCATGGTACTTTGAGTATGTGAGGGGTATGTGGTGTAATGTGTGGACAACTAGGCTATTGTATATAGCATATTTGAGGGGTGTGTGGTGTATTGTGTGCCTAAGGGCGAGGGTACGTTGCGTATGTGAGGGGTGTTGGTGTACTGGGTGACTGATTGGGCTATGGTACATTGCCTATGTGAGGGGTGTGTCGTTTACCGGGTGACTGGCTCGGATATGGTACATTGCGATGTTAGGGGTGCGTTGTTTACTGGGTGACTGACTGCGCAATGGTCCGTTGCGTATGTGAGGGGTATGTGGTTCATTGTATGACTGGTTGGGCTGTGGTACATTCCGTATGTGAAGGGTGTGTGGTTTACTGGGTGAGTGACTGGGCTATCGTACATTGCGTATGCGAGGCGTGTGAGGTGTATTGTGTGCCTAACTGTGCTATGGTACATTGCGCATGTGAGCGGTGTGTCGTGTAATGTGTGTCTGACTGGGCTATGGTTCATTGCGTATCTGACGGGTTTGTGGCTTCCTGGATGGCTGACTGGGCTATGGCTCATTGCGTAAGTGAGGGATGAGTGGTTTGCAGTGTGACTGACTGGGCTGTGGTAAGTTGCGTCTGTGAGGTGTGTGTGTTTTGCTGGGTGGCTGACTGGGCTGTGGTACATTGCGTATGTGAGAGGTGTGTGGTTTACTGGGTGAAAGACTGGGCTATGGTACATTGCGTGTGCTAGGTGTGTGAGGTTTAAACATAGAACATAGAACATTACAGCGCAGTACAGGCCCTTCGGCCCTCAATGTTGCGCCGACCTGTGAAACCACGCTAAAGCCCATCTACACTATTCCCTTATTGTCCATATTTCTATCCAATGACCGTTTGAATGCCCTTTGGTTTGGCGAGTCCACCTGTTTGGTCACCTTCTCAAAGAACTCTATAAGTTTTGTGAGGCACGACCTACCCTTCACAAAACCGTGTTGACTATCTCTAATCAAATTATTCCTTTCCAGATGATTATACATCCTATCTCTTATAAACCTTTCCAATATTTTTCCCACAACAGAAGTAAGGCTCACTGGTCTATAGTTACCGGGGTTATCTCTGCTCCCCTTCTTGAACGAGGGGACAACATTTGCTATCCTCCAGTCTTCTGGGACTATTCCTGTAGACAAAGATTAGTTAAAGATCAAGGCCAAAGGCTCAGCAATCTCCTACCTAGCATCCCAGAGAATCCTAGGATAAATCCCAACTGGCCCAGGTGACTTATCTATTGTCACACTTTCCAGAATTGCTAACACCTCCTCCTTATGAACCTCAAGTCCTTCTAGTCTAGTAGCCTGTATCTCGGTATTCTCCTCGACATCACTGTCTGTTTCCTGTGAGAATACTGACGAAAAATATTCATTTAGCACCTCTTCTATCTCCTCGGACTCCAAGCACAACTTCCCACTCCTGTCCTTGACTGGTCCTACTCTTACCCTTGTCATTCTTTTATTTCTCACATATCTATAGAAAGCTTTAGTGTTATCCTTGTTCATACCTGCCAAAGACTTCTCATGTCCCCTCCTGGCTCTTCTTAGCTCTCTCTTTAGGTCCTTCCTAGCTAACTTGCAACTCTCGAGCGCCCTAACTGCACCTTCATGTCTCATCTTTACATAAGTCTCCTTCTTCCTCTTGACAAGTGTTTCGACTGCTTTAGTAAACCACGGTTACCTCACTCGACCACTTCCTCCCTGCCTGACAGGTACATACTTATCAAGGACACTCAGTAGCTGTTCCTTGAACAAGCTCCACATTTCCATTGTGCCCATCTCCCGCAGTTTTCCTCTCCATCCGATGCATCCTACGTCTTGCCTCATCGCATCATAATTGCCTTTCCCCCAGATATAATTCTTGCCCGGCGGTATATACCTATCCCTTTCCATCACTAAAGTAAACGTAATCGAATTGTGGTCATTATCAGCAAAGTGCTCACCTACCTCCAAATCTAACACCTGTCCTGGTTCATTACCCAGTCCCAAATCCAATATGGCCTCGCCTCTCGTTGGCCTATCTACATACTGTGCGAGGAAACCCTCCTGCACACATTGGACAAAAACGGAACCATCTAATGTACTCGAAATATAGCCTTACTGCGCTATGGTACATTGCGTATGTGAGGGGTATGTGGTGTATCGGCTGAATAATTGTGGGATCGTACAATGCGTATGTGAGGGGTGTGTGGTGTATTGTGTAGTTAACCAGCCTATGGTCAATGTACATTGGGTATTAGAGGGGTGTGTGGTTTACTGGGTGACTGACTGGACTATGGTGCATTGCGTATGTGAGGGGTGTGCGGTGTACTGGCTGACTGACAGGGTAATGGTACATTGCGTATGTGAGGGGTGTGTGGTTTGCTGGGTGACTGACTGGGCTACGGTCCATTGCGTATGTGAGTGTTGTGTGGTTTACTGGGTGACTAACTGGGCTATGGTACATTGCGTATGTGAGGGGTATGTGGTTTGCTGGGTGACTGACGGGTCTTTGGCACATTGTGTATGTGAGGAGTGTGCGATTTACTGGGTGACGAACTGGGCTATGGTACACTATGTATATGAGGGGTGCGTGGTTTGCTGGGTGACTGACGGGGCTTTGACACATTGTGTATGTGAGGAGTGTGCGGTTTACTGGATGACTGACTGGGCTTTGGTACATTTTGTATGTGTGGGGTGTGTGGTGTACTGGGTGACTGTCTGCGTTATGGTACATTGCGTATGTGAGGGGTATGTGGTGTATTGGCTGACTAAATGTGGGATCGTACAATGCGTATGTGATAGGTGTGTGGTGTATTGTGTGGTTAACCAGCCTATGGTCAATGGTACATTGCGAATATGAGGGGTGTGTGGTTTACTGGGTGACTGTCTGCGCTATGGTACATTGCGTATGTGAGGGGTATGTGGTGTATCGACTGACTAATTGTGGGATCGTACAATGCGTATGTGAGGGGTGTGTGGTGTATTGTGTGACTGACTGGTCTATGGTCCATTGTGTATGTGAGGGGTGTGTGGCGTAATGGGTGACTAATTGGACGATCTTACATTGCGCATTTGATGGGGGGGGGTGTACAGGATGACTGAATGGGCGATGATACATGGCGTATGTGAGTGGTGTGTGGTTTATTGTCTCTAACTGTGCAATCGTACATTGCGTAGGTGAGGGGTATGTGGTTTACTGGATGACTGACTGGGCAATGATTCATTGCATATGTCAGGTGTGCTAGGTTTATTGTGTGGCTCGCTGGGCTCCGGTACATTGCGTATGTGAGGGGTGTGTACTTTCCTGGGTGACTGACTGTGCTATGGTACATTCCGTACGTGAGAGGTGAGTGGTTTACTGAGTGACTGATTGGGCGATCGTACATTGCGTCTGTCAGGGGTGTATGGTTTACTGGGTAACTGACTGGGCCAAGTACAATTAGTCTATGTGACTATCGTTCGTTGCGTGTGTGAGTGATTTACTGGGTGACTTACTGGGCTATGGTTCATTGCGTGTGTGAGGGGTCTGTGGTTTACTGGGTGACTGACAGGGCAATGGTGCATTGCGTATGTGAGGGATGTGTGGTGTACTGGGTGACTGTCTGGGCTATGGTTCATGGCGTGTGTGAGGGGTTTGTGTTTTTTTCTGGCTGACAGACTGGGCTACAGTACATTGCGCATGCGAGGGGTGTGTGGTGTACCGGTTGACTGACTGGTCGATGTTCCATTGCTTATGTGAGGTGTGTGTGTGTATTGTGTGGCTAACTGGGCAATGGTACATTGCGTATGTAAGGGGTGTGTGGTTTTCTGGGTGACTGACTGGACAATGTTACATTATCATAACATTTACAACGCAGAAGGAGGCCATTCGTCCCATCGAGTCTGCACTGGCTCATGGAAAGAGCACCCAACCCAACGTCAACACCTCCACCCTATCCCCATAACCCAGTAACCCCACCCAACACTAAGGGCAATTTTGGACACTAAGGGCAATTTATCATGGCCAATCCACCTAACCTGCACATCTTTGGACTGTGGGAGGAAACCGGAGCACCCGGAGGAAAGCCACGCACACACGGGGAGGATGTGCAGACTCCGCACAGACAGTGACCCAAGCAGGAATCGAACCTGGGACCCTGGTGCTGTGAAGCAATTGTGCTATTCCCAATGCTACCGTGCTGCCCTACACATTGCGTATGTGAGGGGTGTGTGGTGTACTAGGTGACTGACTGTGCTGAGGTACATTGCGTATGTGAGGGGTTTGTGGTTTCCAGGGTGACTGACTGGGCTGTGGTACACTGTGTATGTGAGGGGTGCGTGGTTTACTGGGTGACTGACTGGCCTTTGGTACATTGTCGATGTGAGGAGTGTGCGGTTTACTGGGTGAACGACTAGGCTATGGCACATTGCGTAAGTGAGGGGTGCGTGGTTTTCTGTGTGGCTGTCTGGGCTATGGTACATTGCTTATGTGAGGGGTGTGTGGTGCATTGTCTGGCTGACTGGGCAATGGCACATTGTGTATGTGAGGGTTGTGCGGTTTCCTAGGTTACTGACTGGCTGTGGTAAATTGCGTGCGTGAGGGGTGTGTGTGGTTTACTGGGTGACTGACTGCGCTATGGTACATTGCGTATGTGAGTGGTGTGTTGTTTTCTGTGTGTCTGTCTGGACTCCGGTACATTGCTTATGTGAGGGGAGTGTGGTTTACTGAGTGACTGACTGGGCAATGGGACTTTGCGTATGTGAGGGGTGTGTGCTGTATTTTGTGGCTACTGAGCTATGCTACATTGCGTATGTGAGGGGTGAGTGGTGTATTGTGTGGCTGACTGGGCTGTGGTATATTGCTTATGTGAGGGGTGTGTGATTTACTGAGTGATTGACTGGCACATTGCGTATGTGAAGGGTGTTTGGTTTGCTGGTTGGCTTCCTGGGCTATGGGACATTGAGCCTGTGAGGGCTTTTGTGGTTTTCTGGGTGGCTGCCTGGGCAATGGTACATTGCGTATGTGAAGGTTGTGTGGTTTACTGGGTGACTGACTGGGCTATGGTACATAGCATGTGTGTGTGGTGAGTGGTGTATTGTGTGGCTAACTGAGCGATGGTCATTGCATATGTGAGGGGTGTATGGTGTACTGGGTGACTGATTGGGCTTTCGTCCATTGCGTATGTGAGGAGTATGTGGTGTACTGGGTGACTGACTGGGGTATGGCACATTGCGTCCGTGAAGAGTGTGTAGTTTAATGAGTGACGGATTGGGATATGGTACCTTGCGCATGTGAGGGGTGTATGGTATTGTGTGGCTAACTGAGCGATGGTACATTGCATATGCGAGGGGTGTGAGTTTTACTGGGTGACTGACTTGGCTATGGTATATAGCATGTGTGGGTGGTGTATGGTGTATTCTGTGGCTAACTGAGCGATGGTACATTGCGTGTGTGAGGGGTGTGTGGTTTGTTGGGTGTCTGACTGTGCTGCAGTACATTGCGTATGTGAGGGGTGTGTGGTTTACAGGGTGACTGACTCGATAAGGTACATTGTGTGTGTGAGGGGTGTGTGGTCTATTGTGTGGCTGACTGGGCTTTGGTTCATTGCGTCTGTAATGGGTGTGTGGTGAATTGTGTGGCTAACTGAACGATGGTACATTGCATATGTGATGGGTGTGTGGTTTACTGGGTGACTGACTGTGCTGCAGTACATTGCGTATGTGAGGGGTGCGTGGTTTACAGGGTGACTGACTCGATAAGGTACATTGTGTGTGTGAGGGGTGTGTGGTCTATTGTGTGGCTGACTGGGCTATGGTTCATTCCGTCTGTAATGGGTGTGTGGTGATTTGTGTGGCTAACTGAACGATGGCACATTGCATATGTGATGGGTGTGTGGTTTACTGGGTGACTGACTGGGCCGTGGTACATTGCGTGCGTGAGGGCTGTGTGTGGTTTAATGGGTGACTGACTGGGCTATGGCACATTGCGTATCTGAGGGGTGTGTGGTTTATGGGTGACTGACTGTGCTGTGGTACATTGCGTATGTGATGTGTGTGAGGTTTCCTGAGTGACTGACTGGGCAATGGGACTTTGCGTATGTGAGGGGTGTGTGCTGTATTGTGTGGCTTACTGAGCGATGGTACATTGCATATGTGAGGGGTGTGTGTTTTACTGGGTGACTGACTTGGCTATGGTTCATAGCATGTCTGGCTGGTGTGTGGTGTATTGTGTGGCTAACTGAGCGATGGTACATTGCGTTTGTGAGGGGTGCGTGGTTTACAGGGTGACTGACTCAGTAAGGCACATTGCGTGTGTTAGGGGGGTGTGGTCTATTGTTTGGCTGACTGGGCTATGGTTCATTGCATCTGTCATGGTTGCGTGGTGAATTGTGTGCCTAACTGAGCGATGGTAAATTGCATATGTGAGTGGTGTGTGGTGTACTGGGTGACTGACTGGGCTGTGGTACATTGCGTGTGTGAGGGGTGTGTGGTTTACTGGGTGACTGACTGGGCTATGGTACATTGCGTATGTGAGGGCTGTGTGATTTACTGAGTGACTGACTGGGCTGTGGTTCATTGCGTATGTGAGGTGTGTGTGGTTTGCTGGATGACTGACTGGGCTATGGTACATTGCGTATGTGAGTGGTGTGGTGTTTTCTGTGTGGCTGTCTTGGCTGCGGTACATTGCTTATGTGAGGGGAGTGTGGTTTACTGAGTGACTGACTGGGCAATGGGACTTTGCGTATGTGAGGGGTGTGTGCTGTATTGTGTGGCTTACTGGGCTATGGTACATTGCGTATGTGAGGGGTGTGTGGTGTATTGTGTGGCTGACTGGGCTGTATTATATTGCTTATGTGAGGGGTGTGTGATTTACTGAGTGACTGACTGGCACATTGCGTATGTGAAGGGTGTATGGTTTGCTGGTTGGCTTCCTGGGCTATGGTACATAGGGTATGTGAAGCGTGTGTGGTTTACTGGGTGACTGACTTGGCTATGTTACATAGCATGTGTGGCTGGTGTGTGGAGTATTGTGTGGCTAACTGAGCGATGGTACATTGCGTTTGTGAGGGGTGTTTGATGTGCTGGGTGACTGACTGTTCTGCAGTACATCGCGTATGTGAGGGGTGCGTGGTTTACAGGGTGACTGACTCGGTAAGGTACATTGCGTGTGTGAGGCGTGTGTGGTCAATTGTGTGGCTGAATGGGCTATGGTTCATTACGTGTGTAATGGGTGTGTGGTGAATTGAGTGGCTAACTGAGTGATGGTACATTGCATATGTGAGGGGTGTGTGGTGTACTGGGTGACTGACTGGGCTGTGGCACATTGCGTGTGTAAGGGGGGTGTAGTTTACTGGGTGACTGATTGGGCTATGGTACATTGCGTGTGTGAGGGGTGTGTGATATACTGGGTGACTGACTAGGCTATGGCATATTGCGTGTGTGAGGTGTGTGTTGTTTACTGGGTACTGGGCTATGGTACATTGCGTATGTAAGGGGTGTGTGGGTTACTGAGTGGCTGACTGGGCTGTGGTGCATTGCGTATGTGAGGTGTGTGTGGTTTGTTGGGTGACTGATTGGACTATGGTACATTGATTATGTGAAGGGTGTGTGGTGTATTGTCTGGCTGACTGGGCAATGGCACATTGCGTATGTGAGTGGTGTGTTGTTTTCTGTGTGGCTGTCTGGGGTGCATTACATTGCTTATGTGAGGGGTGTGTGATTTACTGAGTGACTGACTGGACATTGCGTATCTGAAGGGTGTATGGTTTGCTGGTTGGCTTCCAAGGCTATGTACATTGAACCTGTGAAAGCTGCTGTGGTTTTCTGGGTGGCTGCCTGTGCAATGGAACATTGCGTATGTGAAGGGTGTGTGGTTTACTGGGTGAATGGCTGGGCTATGGTACATTGCGTATGTGAGGGGTGTGTGGTTTGCTGGGTGACTGACTGGGATTTGGTACATTGTGTATGTGAGTGGTGTGTTGTTTACTGAGTGTGAGATGAGATGTGTCGATGATTTCGCTCACATTGACCACCCAACTGAAGTTATTTACCGCCTTGCCACACTGCCGCCATGTTCGCGAAGCCGTGCGCTGGACATTAATATCCCGCAGAATCGGAACCACTTCCCTTTGTAAGGTCAGTACAAAGACTTCCTGTGTCCTCCTACTTAAACTGACATCTAAAGTGTAACATCTGAACCATACAGGGCTGCACGGTAGCACAGTGGTTAGCACAATTGCTTCACAGCTCCAGGGTCCCAAGTTCGATTCCGGCTTGGGTCACTGTCTGTGCGGAGTCTGCACATCCTCCCCGTGTGTGCGTGTGTTTCCTCCGGGTGCTCCGGTTTCCTCCCACAGTCCAAAGATGTGCCGGTTTGGTGGATTGGCCATGATAAATTGCCCCCAGTGTCCAGAATTGCCCTTAGTGTTGGGTGGGGCTACTGGGTTATGGGGATATGGTGGATGTGTTGACCTTGGGTAGGGTGCTCTTTCCAAGAGCAGGTGCAGACTCCATGGGCCGAATGCCCTCCTTCTGCACTGTAAATTCTATGATAATCTATGATTCTAAACATTTATAATGTTTGACCCTCCATGCCATTGCACACAGTCGGTGGTGTTGACAATATTGGATGAAGAACAGCTAACCAAGTCATACATACACACTGTGAAGCACAAAAATAATGATTGTACCCTCATGATGGTGGTGGTATGAAGGGGCATTACTGTGGGTATGGAGTCACACAGAGGTCAGACTGGGTAAGGATGGCAGACTTCCTTCCCTAAAGGACATCAGTAAACTATATTGATGATTACAACAATCAATGATAGTTTCTGAGGCAATAGGGCTCCTGGATTCAGAGCCCGCTCACCTCTCCCATCAAGCATTGCGCCTTCCAATTGAATCGCAGAAGGTGTAACACCTGCCCCTGTAGCTCTTCCATGCTTAACATCCCAGGCCCAAAACACTCATTCCAGGTTAAGCACCGTTTCACTTGCATCTCTTCCAATTTGTTCTACTGCGTGCGCTGCTCCCAATGTGGTCTTCTCTCTCGGAGAGACGAAACGCAGACTGGGTGGTCGCTTTGCTGAGCACCTTCGATCTGTGCGCATTCAGGACCCTGACGTCTCTGTTGCTTGCCATTTTACAAGACCCTGCTCCCATGCACACATGTCTGTTCTTGGCGTACTGCAATGTTCCAGTGAAGCTCAACGCAAACTGGAGGAACAACATCTTATCTTCCGGTTCGGCACGCTGCAGCTTTCCGGTCTCAACATTGCATTCAACAACTTCAGATGATCAGCCCCACCTCGACCCATTTGTTTTCATTTCATTTTAACTGTCTTTTACCACTTCTTTCTTTCCTAATATTCATTTAATCCACCCCCCCCACCCACCAAATCTTATCCACCTTTCCTTCACCGTGTCCTCTTTGCTTCCCCGCCCCCCTCCCCCACATCTACAGTTCACCCTCTGATGTTAGTTTCCCCGCAGTTTGACCTTTCACACCTTTTGTTCTCTCTGGGGACGGCCATTAGCGCTCTTTCCCCTTGGTTTCTGTGGCCATTAGCACTCTTTCCCCTTGGTTTCTGTGGCCATTAGCACCCGGTTTCCCTGGGTTTCTGTGGCTATGACGCATCTTTCATTGTCACTCTACAGTATAGATACTTCTCACTTTCTCTGTCTGTTAGCTTTGACAAAGAGTCATCGGACTCAAAACGCTCCATCTTTTCTCTCCCGACAGATGCTGCCAGACTTGCTGAGATTTTCTAGCATTTTCTCTTTCGGCCCCTCACGGTCCACGTGACCAATTCGGGACCTATTGTATGTGAGCACGCGAATCACAACATAAGAACATAAGAACGAGGAGCAGGAGTAGGCCATCTGGCCCCTCGAGCCTGCTCCACCATTCAATGAGATCATGGCTGATCTTTTGTGGACTCAGCTCCACTCTCCGGCCCGAACACCTCCATAACCCTTAATCCCTTTATTCTTCAAAAAACTATCTATATCTTAAAAACATTTAATGAAGGAGCCTTAACTGCTTCACTGGGCAGGGAATTCCATAGATTCACAACCCTTTGGGTGAAGAAGTTCCTCCAAAACTCAGTCCTTAATCTACTTCCCCTTATTTTGAGGTTATGCCCCCCCCCCCCCCCCAAGTTCAACTTTCACCCGCCAGTGGAAACAACCTGCCCGCATCTATCCTATCTATTCCCGACAACCAATGGGGGAAAAGCGCGGTTCGCTGGGAGCAGGAGGCGGGCAGTGGGGACCTGGGTGTTGCAGAATGAAAACGTGTTCCGTTTTCTGAGTGGGCAGTCCCCAACGTCCCTGTGTTGAAGCCTGATCACTTTGTCAGAATCTGTGGGCACAATAAGATTCGAATTAACCAGCTGCCCAAATTACAAAGTGTCCAATTCCCCAGACAAAAGATCTTTGTGCGGTGTTGGTGGTGGCCCTCAGGTTTACATAGTTTGTCTTAAGTCACGCTTCTTTACTATTGGAACAGGACGAGGATTCCGGGAATAATGATGCAATTAATACACACAACAGCCTTTTTAATCCTTCGGATTAACTTTGGGAATCTGTTCGACCTGCGCAATGTTTCAAGGCACAATGGAAACACTGTTCCAACGCGTCCCAAAGGCTGTAGTCTACCTCGATGATGTTTCAGTGAGAGGAACAACACAGAAAAACACTTGGTCAATTCAGAAGAGACAGTAAGATGATTCAAAGATGCTGGCATCGGATTGAAGTGCGCAAAGTGTAGTTTCCAGGCCAGTGAGGTCACACACTTAGGATTCAAAGTAGCCTCAAAAGGCCTGCCCAGTCTGAGGACAAGGAGAGGGACCGAAAGGAAGAGCTGCCACCCAATAATGTGTCGATGGTAGCCACGATGTGGAGATGCCGGCGTTGGACTGGGGTGAGCACTGTAAGAAGACTTACAACACCGGGTTAAAGTCCAACAGGTTTGTTTCGATGAATTCACCTGAGGAAGGAGCAGCGCTCCGAAAGCTAGTGACATCGAAACAAACCAGATGGACTTTAACCTGATGTTGTAAGACTTCTTACCAAATACTGTGGCATAAATAAAATGGTTTTAGGGATTGGAAACTGCTGTGGTCAGTTCATCCGCAATCTGACCCGCACATTGGCTGCCCGACAGCTCCTGTTGAATAAACACCAGTTCCGGCATTGGAAAGAACCACAAGAACATGATTTACACCACGTCAAGCAGGCCCGACAGTCACCAAGCCTGTATGTGCACTTTGATCCCAGTAAACTGATCAGCCTGTCCTGCGGCACTTCGCCTTATTGAATAGGTGTGGTCCTGTCTCATGGGATGGAGGATGACTCAGAGAGACCGAGTGCCTTTGTCCCCCGAACTGTCAGCGACTCCGAATGGAAGTGTGCACAGATTGACAGAAGACGGCCTCGCTGTAAATAATGCTGTGAATAAATTCTACCAGTCCATGCAGGGCAGTGCTTTAACCATCCAGCAGACTCTCAGTCACTGCTGGGGCTCCTGGGTGAAGACAAGCCAATTCCCACAATTGCCTCAGTCAGGGTCCGGCGGTGGATTGGTGTTGGCGGCCTCCAGCTCCATTGCCCAGCAGCAGCCGGGGATGCAAATCACAAACACCGATGTCCAGAGTGGGCTCCAGCTCCCAAATGTTTGACATCCAAATCCGCCCAGCAGGAGATTGTCCGGCTGGGAGCCTATACAGCCACCCCCTGGTCTCGTTCGTCCAGATAAAGAACTGGACTCACCGCGATCCGGTCCTTTCCAGGGACAAGCGAATGATCCTCACCGGATGGCATCCAGACAATTCAGACCAGCTAAGGCCCCACCTCATCAGAAACCATGAACTGCGTTGTGAGGACAGAGTCTTCCTCTGGCCTGCCGGGAGGGGATTCAAACCCCAGCGAGGCAGCCACTGCTGCAGGGGGTATACAGTGCACAATCTGGCCACACAGAGATGGGAATGTTCACCAGGAGCTGCAGGGGTTATACAGAGCACACTCTGGCCACACAGAGATGGGAATGTTGACCAGGAGCTGCAGGGGTTATACAGAGCACACTCTGGCCACACAGAGATAATAATGTTGACCAGGAGCAGGGGTTATACAGAGCACACCCTGGCCACACAGAGAAGGGAATGTTGACCAGGAGCTGCAGGGGTTATACAGAGCACACCCTGGCCACACAGAGATGGGAATGTTGGCCAGGAGCTGCAGGAGTTATTCAGAGCACACCCTGGCCACACAGAGATGGGAATTTTGACCAGGATCTGCAATGAATTGCCAGGCACCCTGTCCAGTTTTAGACATGGTGGAATTGCCAGACAGTCGGTCCCGTATCAGACATTGTGGAATTGCCAGGCAGACGGTCCAGGGTCAGACATGATCGAATTGCTAGGCAGACGGTCCAGTCTCAGACATGGTGGAATTACAAGGCAGACGGTACAGTGTCAGACATGGTGGAATTGCCAGGCAGACGGTCCAATGTCAGACATGGTGGAATCACAAGGCAGGTGGTCCAGTGTCAGACATGGTGGAATCACAAGGCAGGCGGTCCAGTGTCAGACATGGTGGAATTGCCAGGCAGTCGGTCCAATGTCAGACATGGTGGAATTGCCACGGAGATGGTCCTGTGTCAGACATGGTGTAATTGCCAGGCAGACGGTCCAGTATCAGACATGGTGGAATTGCCAGGCAGACGGTCCTGTGTCAGACATGGTGGAATTGCCAGGCAGACGGTCCAGTATCAGACATGGTGGAATTGCCAGGCAGACGGTCCTGTGTCAGACATGGTGGAATTGCCAGGCAGACGGTCCAGTGTCAGACATGGTGGAATTGCCAGGCAGAGGATCCAGTGTCAGACATGGTGAAATTGACAGGCGGACGGTGCAGTTTCAGACATGTTGGAATTGCCAGGCAGACGGTCCAGTGTCAGACATGGTGGAATTGTCAGGCAGACGGTCCAGTATCAGCCATGTTGGAATTACGAGGCTAACGGTCCAGTCTCAGATATTGTGGAATTGCCAGGCAGACGGTTCAGTGTCAGACATGGTGGAATTGCCAGGCAGACGGTCCAGAGTGAGACATGGTAGAGTTGCCAGGCAGACTGACCAGTGTCAAACATGGTGGAATTACAAGGAAGACGGTCCTGTATCAGACATGCTGCAATTGCCAGGCAGACGGTCCATCCTCAGAAATGGTTGAATTGCAGTTACCGTCCAGTGTCAGCCATGGTGGAATTGCCCGGCAAATGGTCCAGTGTCGGACCTGGTGGAATTGCCAGGCAGACGGTCCAGTGTAAGACATGGTGGAATTGCCAGGGAGAAAGTCCAGTGTTAGAATAGTGGTATATCCAGGCAAACAGTGCAGCGTCAGACATGTTGGAATTGCCGGGCAGACTTTCCCGTGTCAGACATCGTGGAATTACAAGGCAGACGGTCCAGTGTCAGTATTGGTGGAATTGCCAGGCAGACTGTCCAGTATCTGACATGGTGGAATTGCCAGACAGACGGTCCAGTGTCAGACATGGTGGAATTGCCAGGCTGACGGTCCAGTGTCAGACATGGTGGAATACCAGGCAGACAGTCCAGTTTCAGACATGGTGGAATTGACAGGCAGACGGTCCTGTGCCAGACATGGTGGAATTACAAGGCAGACGGTCCAGTGTCTGACATGGTGGAATTGCCAGGCAGACGTCCAGTGTCAGACATGGCACAATTGTCAGGTAGACAGTCCAGTGTCAGACATTGTACAATTGTCAGGCAGAGAGTCCAGTTTCAGACATGGTGGAATTTCGAGGCAGACGGTCCAGTGTCAGACATGGTGGAATTGCCAGGCAAGAGCCCAGTGACAGACATGGTGGAATTGACAGGCAGGCGGTCCATTGTCAGAAATGGAGGAATTGACAGGCAGGCGGTCCAGTGTCAGACATGTTGGAATTGCCAGTCAGACGGTCCAGTGTCAGACATGGTGGAATTGCCAGGCAAGAGCCCAGTGACAGACATGGTGGAATTGACAGGCAGGCGGTCCATTGTCAGACATGGAGGAATTGACAGGCAGACGGTCCAGTGTCAGACATGGTGGAATTGCCAGGCAGACGGTCCAGTGTCAGACATGGTGGAATTGCCAGTCAGACGGTCCAGTGTCAGACATGGTGGAATTGCCAGGCAGAAGGTCCAGTGTCAGACATGGTGTAATGATAAGGTAACTGTCCAGTGTCAGACATGGTGGAATTGTCAGGCAGACGGTCCACTGTCCAACATGGTGGAATTACAAGACAGACGGTCCACTTTCAGACATGCTGGAATTGCGAGGCAGATGGTCCATAGTCAGACATGATGGAATTACAAGGCAGGCGGTCCAGTGTCAGACATTGTGGACTTGCCAGGCATACATTGCAATCACTGACATGGTGGAATTGCCAGGCAGACGGTCCAGTGTCCGACATGGTGGAATTGCAAGACAGACGGCCCAGTGCCAGACATGGTGGAATTGCAAGACAGACGGCCCAGTGTCAGGCATGGTGGAATTGACAGGCAGGCGGTCCAGAGTCAGACATGGTGGAATTGTCAGGCAGAAGGTCCAGTGTCAGACACGGTGGAATTACAAGGCAGGCGGTCCAGTGTCAGACATGGTGGAATTACAAGGGCAGACGGTCCAGTGTCAGACATGTTGGAATTGCCGGGTATACGGTCCAGTGTCAGACATTTTTGAAATACAAGGCAGTTCGTCCAGTTTCAGACTTGCAGGAATTACCAGGCAGAATGTCCAGTGTCTGACACGGTGGAATTGCCAGGCAGACGGCGCAGTGTCAGACATGGTGGAATTACAAGGCAGATGGTCCAGTGTCAGACGTGGTGGAATTGCCAGGCAGACGGTCCAGTGTCAGACATCGTGGAATTACAAGGCAGTTGGTCCAGTTTCAGACTTGGAGGAATTACCAGGCAGAATGTCCAGTGTCTGACACGGTGGAATTAGAAGGCAGTCTGTCCAGTGTCAGATAGGGTGGAATTGCCAGGCAGACGGCGCAGTGTCAGACATGGTGGAATTGCCAGGCAGAGGGTCCAGTGTCAAACATGGTGGAATTGCCGGGTATACGGTCCAGTGTCAGACATTTTTGAACTACAAGGCTGTTGGTCCAGTTTCAGACTTGGAGGAATTACCAGGCAGAATGTCCAGTGTCTGACACGGTGGAATTAGAAGGCAGACTGTCCAGTGTTAGATACGGTGGAATGACAAGGCAGACGTTCCAGTGTCAGACATGGTGGAATTGCCAGGCAAGAGCCCAGTGACAGACATGGAGGAATTGACAGGCAGGCGGCGCAGTGTCAGACATGGTGGAATTACAAGGCAGATGGTCCAGTGTCAGACATGGTGGAATTGCCAGGCAGACGGTCCAGTGTCAGACATGGTGGAATTGACAGGCAGACGGTCCAGTGTCAGACATGGTGGAATTGACAGGCAGACGGTCCAGTGTCAGACATGGTGGAATTGACAGGCAGACGGTCCAGTGTCAGACATGGTGGAATTGACAGGCAGACGGTCCAGTGTCAGACATGGTGGAATTGACAGGCAGACGGTCCAGTGTCAGACATGGTGGAATTGACAGGCAGACGGTCCAGTGTCAGACATGGTGGAATTGTCTTTGCAGACGGTCCAGTGTCAGAAATGTTGGAATTGCCAGTCAGACGGTCCAATGTCAGACATGGTGTAATGATAAGGTAACTGTCCAGTGTCAGACATGGTGGAATTGTCAGGCAGACGGTCCACTGTGCAACATGGTGGAATTACAAGGCAGACGGTCCACTGTCAGACATGCTGGAATTGCGAGGCAGATGGTCCATATTCAGACATGATGGAATTACAAGTCAGGCGGTCCAGTGTCAGACATTGTGGAATTGCCAGGCAGATTGTCCAGTGTCAGACATGGTGGAATTACAAGGCAGGCGGTCCAGTGTCAGACATGGTGGAATTACAAGGCAGAGGGTCCAGTGTCAGACATGGTGGAATTGCCAGTGTCCAGTATCAGACATGGTGGAATTTCAAAGCAGACGGTCCAGTGTCAGACATGGTGGAATTACAAGGCAGGCGGTCCAGTGTCAGACATGGTGGAATTGCCGTGTATACAGTCCATTGTCAGACATTTTTGAAATACAAGGCAGTTGGTCCAGTTTCAGACTTGGAGGAATTACCAGGCAGAATTTCCAGTGTCAGACACGGTGGAATTAGAAGGCAGACTGTCCAGTGTCAGATATGATGGAATGACAAGGCAGATGTTCCAGTGTCAGACATGTGGAATTGCCAGGCAAGAGCCCAGTGACAGACATGGTGGAATTGACAGGCAGACGGTCCAGTGTCAGACATGGTGGAATTGACAGGCAGACGGTCCAGTGTCAGACATGGTGTAATGATAAGGTAACTGTCCAGTGTCAGACGTGGTGGAATTGTCAGGCAGACGGTCCACTCTCCAACATGGTGGAATTACAAGGCAGACGGTCCTCTGTCAGACATGCTGGAATTGCTATGCAGATGGTCCACAGTCAGACATGGTGGAATTGTCTTTGCAGACGGTCCAGTGTCAGACATGCTGGAATTACAAGGCAGGCGGTCCAATGTCAGACATGGTGGAATTACAAGGCAGGCGGTCCAGTGTCAGACATGGTGGAATTGCCAGTGTCCAGTATCAGACATGGTGGAATTACAAAGCAGACTGTCCAGTGTCAGACATGGTGGAATTGACAGGCAGACGGTCCAGTGTCAGACATGTTGGAATTGCCAGCAGACAGTCCATCGTAAGAAAAGGTTGAGTTGCCAGGATCCGTCGAGTGTCAGACATGGTGCAATTGAAAGACAGACGGCCCAGTGTTAGACATAGTGCAATTAAAAGGCAGACTGTCCAGTGTCAGACATGGTGGAATTGTCAGTCAGACGGTCCAGTGTCAGACATGGTGGAATTACAAGGCAGGCGGTCCAGTGTCAGACATGGTGGAATTACAAGGCAGGCAGTCCAGTGTCAGACATGATGGAATTACCAGTGTTCAGTGTCAGACATGGTGCAATTACAATGCAGACTGTCCAGTGTCAGACATGGTGGAATTGCCAGGCAGACGGTCCAGTGTCAGACATGGTGTAATTACAAGGCAGGCGGTCCAGTGTCAGACATGGTGGAATTGCCAGTGTTCAGTGTCAGACATGATGCAATTACAATGCAGACGGTCCAGTGTCAGACATGGTGGAATTGCCAGGCAGACGGTCCAGTGTCAGATATGGTGGAATTACAAGGCAGACGGCCCAGTGTCAGACATGGTGGAATTGCCAGGCAGACGGCCCAGTGTCAGACATGGTGGAATTACAAGGCAGACGGTCCAGTGTCAGACATGGTGGAATTGCCAGGCAGACGGCGCAGTGTCAGACATGGTGGAATTGCCAGGCAGACGGTCCAGTGTCAGATATGGTGGAATTACAAGGCAGACGGTCCAGTGTCAGACATGGTGGAATTGCCAGGCAGACGGCCCAGTGTCAGACATGGTGGAATTACAAGGCAGACGGTCCAGTGTCAGACATGGTGGAATTGCCAGGCAGACGGCCCAGTGTCAGACATGGTGGAATTGAAAGGCAGACGGTCCAGTGTCAGACATGGTGCAATTACAAGCCAGACGGTCCAGTCTCAGACATGGTGGAATTGCCAGGCAGACGGCTCAGTGTCAGACACGGTGGAATTGCCAGGCAGACGGTCCGGTCACAGACATGGTGGAATTGCCAGTCAGACGGTCCAGTGTCAGACATGGTGGAATTGCCAGGCAAGAGCCCAGTGACAGACAGGGTGGAATTGCCAGGCAGACGGTCCGGTCACAGACATGGTGGAATTGACAGGCAGACGGTCCAGTGTCAGACATGGTGGAATTGACAGGCAGACGGTCCAGTGTCAGACATGGTGGAATTGAAAGACAGACGGCCCAGTGTCAGACATTTTGCAATTAAAAGGCAGACTGTCCAGTGCCAGACATGGTGGAATTGACAGGCAGACGGTCCAGTGTCAGACATGGTGGAATTGACAAGCAGACGGTCCAGTGTCAGACATGGTGGAAAATGCGTGGCAGACGGCCCAGTGTCAGAAATGGTGGAATTACAAGGCAGACGGTCCAGTGTCAGACATGGTGGAATTGCCAGGCAGACGGTCCAGTATTTGACACAGTGGAATTAGAAGGCAGACGGTCCAGTGTCAGACATGGTGGAATTGCCAGTCAGACGGTTCAGTGTCAGACATGGTGGAATTGCCAAGCAGACAGTCCAGTCACAGACATGGTGGAATTACAAGTCAGGCGGTCCAGTGTCAGACATTGTGGAATTACAAGGCAGGCGGTCCAGTGTCAGACATGGTTGAATTGCCAGGCAGACGGTCCAGTGTCAGACATTGTGGAATTACAAGGCAGGCGGTCCAGTGTCAGACATGGTGGAATTGCCAGGCAGACGATCCAGTTTCAGACATGGTGGAATTACAAGGCAGGCGGTCCAATGTCAGACATGGTGGAATTACCAGGCGGTCCAGTGTCAGACATGGTGGAATTACAAGGCAGAGGGTCCAGTGTCAGACATGGTGGAATTGCCAGTGTCAGTATCAGACATGGTGGAATTACAATGCAGACGGTCCAGTGTCAGACATGGTGGAATTGCCAGGCAGAGGGTCCAGTTTCAGACATGGTGGAATTGCCAGGCAGACGGTCCATTCTCAGACATGGTGGAATTACAAGGCAGAGGGTCCAGTGTCAGACATGGTGGAATTGCCAGTGTCAGTATCAGACATGGTGGAATTACAATGCAGACGGTCCAGTGTCAGACATGGTGGAATTGCCAGGCAGACGGTCCAGTTTCAGACATGGTGGAATTGACAGGCAGACGGTCCAGTGTCAGGCATGGTGGAATTGCCAGCAGACAGTCCATCGTAAGAAATGGTTGAGTTGCCAGGATCCGTCGAGTGTCACACATGGTGGAATTGAAAGACAGACGGCCCAGTGTTAGACACGGTGCAATTAAAAGGCAGACTGTCCAGTGTCAGACATGGTGGAATTGTCAGTCAGACGGTCCAGTGTCAGACATGGTGGAATTACAAGGTAGGCGGTCCAGTGTCAGACATGTTACAATTACTAGGCAGACGGTCCAGTGTCAGATATGGTGGAATTACAAGGCAGACGGTCCAGTGTCAGACATGGTGGAATTGCCAGACAGGTGCCCAGTGAAAGACATGGTGGAATTGCCACGCAGACAGTCCAGTCACAGACATGGTGGGATTGCCAGGCAGACGGTCCATTGTCAGACATGGTGGAATTACAAGGCAGGCGGTCCAGTGTCAGACATGGTGGAATTGACAGGCAGACGGTCCAGTGTCAGGCATGGTGGAATTGCCGGGTATACAGTCCATTGTCAGACATTTTTGAAATACAAGGCAGTTGGTCCAGTTTCTGACTTGGAGGAATTGCCAGGCAGAATGTCCAGTGTCTGACACGGTGGAATTAGAAGGCAGACTGTCCAGTGTTAGATACGGTGGAATGACAAGGCAGACGTTCCAGTGTCAGACATGGTGGAATTGCCAGGCAAGAGCCCAGTGACAGACATGGAGGAATTGACAGGCAGGCGGCGCAGTGTCAGACATGGTGGAATTACAAGGCAGATGGTCCAGTGTCAGACATGGTGGAATTGCCAGGCAGACGGTCCAGTGTCAGACATGGTGAATTGACAGGCAGACGGTCCAGTGTCAGACATGGTGGAATTGACAGGCAGACGGTCCAGTGTCAGACATGGTGGAATTGACAGGCAGACGGTCCAGTGTCAGACATGGTGGAATTGACAGGCAGACGGTCCAGTGTCAGACATGGTGGAATTGACAGGCAGACGGTCCAGTGTCAGACATGGTGGAATTGACAGGCAGACGGTCCAGTGTCAGACATGGTGGAATTGTCTTAGCAGACGGTCCAGTGTCAGAAATGTTGGAATTGCCAGTCAGACGGTCCAATGTCAGACATGGTGTAATGATAAGGTAACTGTCCAGTGTCAGACATGGTGGAATTGTCAGGCAGACGGTCCACTGTGCAACATGGTGGAATTACAAGGCAGTCGGTCCACTGTCAGACATGGTGGAATTGCGAGGCAGATGGTCCATAGTCAGACAAGGTGGAATTACAAGGCAGGCGGTCCAGTGTCAGACATGGTGGAATTACAAGGCAGAGGGTCCAGTGTCAGACATGGTGGAATTGCCAGTGTCAGTATCAGACATGGTGGAATTACAATGCAGACGTTCCAGTGTCAGACATGGTGGAAATGACAGGCTGGCGGTCCAGTGTCAGACATGGTGGAATTGTCAGGCAGACGGCCCACTGTGCAACATGGTGGAATTACAAGGCACACGGTCCACTGTCAGACATGCTGAATTGCGAGGCAGATGGTCCATTGTCAGACATGATGGAATTACAAGTCAGGCGGTCCAGTGTCAGACATTGTGGACTTACCAGGCAGACAGTCCAGTCACAGACATGGTGGAATTACAAGTCAGGCGGTCCAGTGTCAGACATTGTGGAATTACAAGGCAGGCGGTCCAGTGTCAGACATGGTTGAATTGCCAGGCAGACGGTCCAGTGTCAGACATTGTGGAATTACAAGGCAGGCGGTCCAGTGTCAGACATGGTGGAATTGCCAGGCAGACGATCCAGTTTCAGACATGGTGGAATTACAAGGCAGGCGGTCCAATGTCAGACATGGTGGAATTACCAGGCGGTCCAGTGTCAGACATGGTGGAATTACAAGGCAGAGGATCCAGTGTCAGACATGGTGGAATTGCCAGTGTCAGTATCAGACATGGTGGAATTACAATGCAGGCGGTCCAGTGTCAGACATGGTGGAATTGCCAGGCAGACGGTCCAGTTTCAGACATGGTGGAATTGCCAGGCAGACGGTCCATTCTCAGACATGGTGGAATTACAAGGCAGAGGGTCCAGTGTCAGACACGGTGGAATTGCCAGTGTCAGTATCAGACATGGTGGAATTACAATGCAGACGGTCCAGTGTCAGACATGGTGGAATTGCCAGGCAGACGGTCCAGTTTCAGACATGGTCGAATTCACAGGCAGACGGTCCAGTGTCAGACATGGTGGAATTGACAGGCAGGCGGTCCAGTGTCAGGCATGGTGGAATTGCCAGCAGACAGTGCATCGTAAGAAATGGTTGAGTTGCCAGGATCCGTCGAGTGTCACACATGGTGGAATTGAAAGACAGACGGCCCAGTGTTAGACACGGTGCAATTAAAAGGCAGACTGTCCAGTGTCAGACATGGTGGAATTGTCAGTCAGACGGTCCAGTGTCAGACATGGTGGAATTACAAGGTAGGCGGTCCAGTGTCAGACATGTTACAATTACTAGGCAGACGGTCCAGTGTCAGATATGGTGGAATTACAAGGCAGACGGTCCAGTGTCAGACATGGTGGAATTGCCAGACAGGTGCCCAGTGAAAGACATGGTGGAATTGCCACGCAGACAGTCCAGTCACAGACATGGTGGGATTGCCAGGCAGACGGTCCATTGTCAGACATGGTGGAATTACAAGGCAGGCGGTCCAGTGTCAGACATGGTGGAATTGACAGGCAGACGGTCCAGTGTCAGGCATGGTGGAATTGCCGGGTATACAGTCCATTGTCAGACATTTTTGAAATACAAGGCAGTTGGTCCAGTTTCTGACTTGGAGGAATTGCCAGGCAGAATCTCCAGTGTCAGACACGGTGGAATTAGAAGGCAGACTGTCCAGTGTCAGATATGATGGAATGACAAGGCAGATGTTCCAGTGTCAGACATGGTGGAATTGCCAGGCAAGAGCCCAGTGACAGACATGGTGAAATTGACAGGCAGACGGTCCAGTGTCAGACATGGTGGAATTGACAGGCAGACGGTCCAGTGTCAGACATGGTGTATTGATAAGGTAACTGTCCAGTGTCAGACGTGGTGGAATTGTCAGGCAGACGGTCCACTGTCCAACATGGTGGAATTACAAGGCAGACGGTCCTCTGTCAGACATGCTGGAATTGCGAGGCAGATGGTCCACAGTCAGACATGGTGGAATTGACAGGCAGACGGTCCAGTGTCAGACATGGTGGAATTGTCTTTGCAGACGGTCCAGTGTCAGAAATGTTGGAATTGCCAGTCAGACGGTCCAATGTCAGACATGGTGTAATGATAAGGTAACTGTCCAGTGTCAGACATGGTGGAATTGTCAGGCAGACGGTCCACTGTGCAACATGGTGGAATTACAAGGCAGACGGTCCACTGTCAGACATGCTGGAATTGCGAGGCAGATGGTCCATATTCAGACATGATGGAATTACAAGTCAGGCGGTCCAGTGTCAGACATTGTGGAATTGCCAGGCAGACTGTCCAGTGTCAGACATGGTGGAATTACAAGGCAGGCGGTCCAGTGTCAGACATGGTGGAATTACAAGGCAGAGGGTCCAGTGTCAGACATGGTGGAATTGCCAGTGTCCAGTATCAGACATGGTGGAATTTCAAAGCAGACGGTCCAGTGTCAGACATGGTGGAATTACAAGGCAGGCGGTCCAGTGTCAGACATGGTGGAATTGCCGTGTATACAGTCCATTGTCAGACATTTTTGAAATACAAGGCAGTTGGTCCAGTTTCAGACTTGGAGGAATTACCAGGCAGAATTTCCAGTGTCAGACACGGTGGAATTAGAAGGCAGACTGTCCAGTGTCAGATATGATGGAATGACAAGGCAGATGTTCCAGTGTCAGACATGTGGAATTGCCAGGCAAGAGCCCAGTGACAGACATGGTGGAATTGACAGGCAGGCGGTCCAGTGTCAGACATGGTGGAATTGACAGGCAGACGGTCCAGTGTCAGACATGGTGTAATGATAAGGTAACTGTCCAGTGTCAGACGTGGTGGAATTGTCAGGCAGACGGTCCACTCTCCAACATGGTGGAATTACAAGGCAGACGGTCCTCTGTCAGACATGCTGGAATTGCGAGGCAGATGGTCCACAGTCAGACATGGTGGAATTGTCTTTGCAGACGGTCCAGTGTCAGACATGCTGGAATTACAAGGCAGGCGGTCCAATGTCAGACATGGTGGAATTACAAGGCAGGCGGTCCAATGTCAGACATGGTGGAATTACAAGGCAGGCGGTCCAGTGTCAGACATGGTGGAATTGCCAGTGTCCAGTATCAGACATGGTGGAATTACAAAGCAGACTGTCCAGTGTCAGACATGGTGGAATTGACAGGCAGACGGTCCAGTGTCAGACATGTTGGAATTGCCAGCAGACAGTCCATCGTAAGAAAAGGTTGAGTTGCCAGGATCCGTCGAGTGTCAGACATGGTGCAATTGAAAGACAGACGGCCCAGTGTTAGACATAGTGCAATTAAAAGGCAGACTGTCCAGTGTCAGACATGGTGGAATTGTCAGTCAGACGGTCCAGTGTCAGACATGGTGGAATTACAAGGCAGGCGGTCCAGTGTCAGACATGGTGGAATTACAAGGCAGGCAGTCCAGTGTCAGACATGATGGAATTACCAGTGTTCAGTGTCAGACATGGTGCAATTACAATGCAGACGGTCCAGTGTCAGACATGGTGGAATTGCCAGGCAGACGGTCCAGTGTCAGACATGGTGTAATTACAAGGCAGGCGGTCCAGTGTCAGACATGGTGGAATTGCCAGTGTTCAGTGTCAGACATGATGCAATTACAATGCAGACGGTCCAGTGTCAGACATGGTGGAATTGCCAGGCAGACGGTCCAGTGTCAGATATGGTGGAATTACAAGGCAGACGGCCCAGTGTCAGACATGGTGGAATTGCCAGGCAGACGGCCCAGTGTCAGACATGGTGGAATTACAATGCAGACGGTCCAGTGTCAGACATGGTGGAATTGCCAGGCAGACGGCGCAGTGTCAGACATGGTGGAATTGCCAGGCAGACGGTCCAGTGTCAGATATGGTGGAATTACAAGGCAGACGGTCCAGTGTCAGACATGGTGGAATTGCCAGGCAGACGGCCCAGTGTCAGACATGGTGGAATTACAAGGCAGACGGTCCAGTGTCAGACATGGTGGAATTGCCAGGCAGACGGCCCAGTGTCAGACATGGTGGAATTGAAAGGCAGACGGTCCAGTGTCAGACATGGTGCAATTACAAGCCAGACGGTCCAGTCTCAGACATGGTGGAATTGCCAGGCAGACGGCTCAGAGTCAGACACGGTGGAATTGCCAGGCAGACGGTCCGGTCACAGACATGGTGGAATTGCCAGTCAGACGGTCCAGTGTCAGACATGGTGGAATTGCCAGGCAAGAGCCCAGTGACAGACAGGGTGGAATTGCCAGGCAGACGGTCCGGTCACAGACATGGTGGAATTGACAGGCAGACGGTCCAGTGTCAGACATGGTGGAATTGACAGGCAGACGGTCCAGTGTCAGACATGGTGGAATTGAAAGACAGACGGCCCAGTGTCAGACATTTTGCAATTAAAAGGCAGACTGTCCAGTGCCAGACATGGTGGAATTGACAGGCAGACGGTCCAGTGTCAGACATGGTGGAATTGACAAGCAGACGGTCCAGTGTCAGACATGGTGGAAAATGCGTGGCAGACGGCCCAGTGTCAGAAATGGTGGAATTACAAGGCAGACGGTCCAGTGTCAGACATGGTGGAATTGCCAGGCAGACGGTCCAGTATTTGACACAGTGGAATTAGAAGGCAGACGGTCCAGTGTCAGACATGGTGGAATTGCCAGTCAGACGGTTCAGTGTCAGACATGGTGGAATTGCCAAGCAGACAGTCCAGTCACAGACATGGTGGAATTACAAGTCAGGCGGTCCAGTGTCAGACATTGTGGAATTACAAGGCAGGCGGTCCAGTGTCAGACATGGTTGAATTGCCAGGCAGACGGTCCAGTGTCAGACATTGTGGAATTACAAGGCAGGCGGTCCAGTGTCAGACATGGTGGAATTGCCAGGCAGACGATCCAGTTTCAGACATGGTGGAATTACAAGGCAGGCGGTCCAATGTCAGACATGGTGGAATTACCAGGCGGTCCAGTGTCAGACATGGTGGAATTACAAGGCAGAGGGTCCAGTGTCAGACATGGTGGAATTGCCAGTGTCAGTATCAGACATGGTGGAATTACAATGCAGACGGTCCAGTGTCAGACATGGTGGAATTGCCAGGCAGAGGGTCCAGTTTCAGACATGGTGGAATTGCCAGGCAGACGGTCCATTCTCAGACATGGTGGAATTACAAGGCAGAGGGTCCAGTGTCAGACATGGTGGAATTGCCAGTGTCAGTATCAGACATGGTGGAATTACAATGCAGACGGTCCAGTGTCAGACATGGTGGAATTGCCAGGCAGACGGTCCAGTTTCAGACATGGTGGAATTGACAGGCAGACGGTCCAGTGTCAGGCATGGTGGAATTGCCAGCAGACAGTCCATCGTAAGAAATGGTTGAGTTGCCAGGATCCGTCGAGTGTCACACATGGTGGAATTGAAAGACAGACGGCCCAGTGTTAGACACGGTGCAATTAAAAGGCAGACTGTCCAGTGTCAGACATGGTGGAATTGTCAGTCAGACGGTCCAGTGTCAGACATGGTGGAATTACAAGGTAGGCGGTCCAGTGTCAGACATGTTACAATTACTAGGCAGACGGTCCAGTGTCAGATATGGTGGAATTACAAGGCAGACGGTCCAGTGTCAGACATGGTGGAATTGCCAGACAGGTGCCCAGTGAAAGACATGGTGGAATTGCCACGCAGACAGTCCAGTCACAGACATGGTGGGATTGCCAGGCAGACGGTCCATTGTCAGACATGGTGGAATTACAAGGCAGGCGGTCCAGTGTCAGACATGGTGGAATTGACAGGCAGACGGTCCAGTGTCAGGCATGGTGGAATTTCCGGGTATACAGTCCATTGTCAGACATTTTTGAAATACAAGGCAGTTGGTCCAGTTTCTGACTTGGAGGAATTGCCAGGCAGAATGTCCAGTGTCAGACACGGTGGAATTAGAAGGCAGACTGTCCAGTGTCAGATATGATGGAATGACAAGGCAGATGTTCCAGTGTCAGACATGGTGGAATTGCCAGGCAAGAGCCCAGTGACAGACATGGTGAAATTGACAGGCAGACGGTCCAGTGTCAGACATGGTGGAATTGACAGGCAGACGGTCCAGTGTCAGACATGGTGTATTGATAAGGTAACTGTCCAGTGTCAGACGTGGTGGAATTGTCAGGCAGACGGTCCACTGTCCAACATGGTGGAATTACAAGGCAGACGGTCCTCTGTCAGACATGCTGGAATTGCGAGGCAGATGGTCCACAGTCAGACATGGTGGAATTGACAGGCAGACGGTCCAGTGTCAGACATGGTGGAATTGTCTTTGCAGACGGTCCAGTGTCAGAAATGTTGGAATTGCCAGTCAGACGGTCCAATGTCAGACATGGTGTAATGATAAGGTAACTGTCCAGTGTCAGACATGGTGGAATTGTCAGGCAGACGGTCCACTGTGCAACATGGTGGAATTACAAGGCAGACGGTCCACTGTCAGACATGCTGGAATTGCGAGGCAGATGGTCCATATTCAGACATGATGGAATTACAAGTCAGGCGGTCCAGTGTCAGACATTGTGGAATTGCCAGGCAGACTGTCCAGTGTCAGACATGGTGGAATTACAAGGCAGGCGGTCCAGTGTCAGACATGGTGGAATTACAAGGCAGAGGGTCCAGTGTCAGACATGGTGGAATTGCCAGTGTCCAGTATCAGACATGGTGGAATTTCAAAGCAGACGGTCCAGTGTCAGACATGGTGGAATTACAAGGCAGGCGGTCCAGTGTCAGACATGGTGGAATTGCCGTGTATACAGTCCATTGTCAGACATTTTTGAACTACAAGGCAGTTGGTCCAGTTTCAGACTTGGAGGAATTACCAGGCAGAATTTCCAGTGTCAGACACGGTGGAATTAGAAGGCAGACTGTCCAGTGTCAGATATGATGGAATGACAAGGCAGATGTTCCAGTGTCAGACATGTGGAATTGCCAGGCAAGAGCCCAGTGACAGACATGGTGGAATTGACAGGCAGACGGTCCAGTGTCAGACATGCTGGAATTACAAGGCAGGCGGTCCAATGTCAGACATGGTGGAATTACAAGGCAGGCGGTCCAGTGTCAGACATGGTGGAATTGCCAGTGTCCAGTATCAGACACGGTGGAATTACAAAGCAGACTGTCCAGTGTCAGACATGGTGGAATTGACAGGCAGACGGTCCACTGTCAGACATGTTGGAATTGCCAGCAGACAGTCCATCGTAAGAAAAGGTTGAGTTGCCAGGATCCGTCGAGTGTCAGACATGGTGCAATTGAAAGACAGACGGCCCAGTGTTAGACATAGTGCAATTAAAAGGCAGACTGTCCAGTGTCAGACATGGTGGAATTGTCAGTCAGACGGTCCAGTGTCAGACATGGTGGAATTACAAGGCAGGCGGTCCAGTGTCAGACATGGTGGAATTACAAGGCAGGCAGTCCAGTGTCAGACATGGTGGAATTACCAGTGTTCAGTGTCAGACATGGTGCAATTACAATGCAGACGGTCCAGTGTCAGACATGGTGGAATTGCCAGGCAGACGGTCCAGTGTCAGACATGGTGTAATTACAAGGCAGGCGGTCCAGTGTCAGACATGGTGGAATTGCCAGTGTTCAGTGTCAGACATGATGCAATTACAATGCAGACGGTCCAGTGTCAGACATGGTGGAATTGCCAGGCAGACGGTCCAGTGTCAGATATGGTGGAATTACAAGGCAGACGGTCCAGTGTCAGACATGGTGGAATTGCCAGGCAGACGGCCTAGTGTCAGACATGGTGGAATTACAAGGCAGACGGTCCAGTGTCAGACATGGTGGAATTGCCAGGCAGACGGCGCAGTGTCAGACATGGTGGAATTGCCAGGCAGACGGTCCAGTGTCAGATATGGTGGAATTACAAGGCAGACGGTCCAGTGTCAGACATGGTGGAATTGCCAGGCAGACGGCCCAGTGTCAGACATGGTGGAATTACAAGGCAGACGGTCCAGTGTCAGACATGGTGGAATTGCCAGGCAGACGGCCCAGTGTCAGACATGGTGGAATTGAAAGGCAGACGGTCCAGTGTCAGACATGGTGCAATTACAAGCCAGACGGTCCAGTCTCAGACATGGTGGAAAATGCGTGGCAGACGGCCCAGTGTCAGAAATGGTGGAATTACCAGGCAGACGGTCCAGTGTCAGACATGGTGGAATTGCCAGGCAGACGGTCCAGTATTTGACACAGTGGAATTAGAAGGCAGACGGTCCAGTGTCAGACATGGTGGAATTGCCAGTCAGACGGTTCAGTGTCAGACATGGTGGAATTGCCAAGCAGACGGTCCAGTGTCAGACATGGTGTAATGATAAGGTAACTGTCCAGTTTCAGACATGGTGGAATTACAAGGCAGACGGTCCTGTGTCAGACATGGTGGAATTGCCATGCAGACTGTCCAGTTGACACAGTGGAATTAGAAGGCAGACGGTCCAGTGTCAGACATGGTGGAATTGCCAGTCAGACGGTTCAATGTCAGACATGGTGTAATTGCCAAGCAGACGGTCCAGTGTCAGACATGGTGTAATGATAAGGTAACTGTCCAGTGTCAGACATGGTGGAATTGTCAGGCAGACGGTCCACTGTCCAACATGGTGGAATTACAAGCCAGACGGTCCACTGTCAGACATGGAGGAATTAACAGGCAGATGGTCCAGTGTCAGACATGGTGGAATTGCCAGGCAGACGGTCCAGTGTCAGACATGGTGGAATTTCCAGTCAGACGGTTCAGTGTCAGACATGGTGGAATTGCCAGGCAGACGGTCCAGTGTCAGACATGGTGTAATGATAAGGTAACTGTCCAGTGTCAGACATGGTGGAATTGACAGGCAGACGGTCCACTGTCCAACATGGTGGAATTACAAGCCAGACGGTCCACTGTCAGACATGCTGGAAATGCGAGGCAAATGGTCCATAGTCAGACATGATGGAATTACAAGTCAGGCGGTCCAGTGTCTGACATGGTTAAATTGCAAGACAGACGGCCCAGTGTCAGACATGGTGGAATTGTCAGGCAGACGGTTCAGTGTCAGACATGGTGGAATTGTCAGGCAGACAGTCCACTGTCAGACAGGGTGGAATTGCCAGGCAGATGGTCCGTAGTCAGACATGATGGTATTACAAGGCAGGCGGTCCAGTGTCAGACATTGTGGACTAGCCAGACAGACGGTCCAGTGTCAGACATGGTTGAATTGCCAGGCAGATGGTCCAGTGTCAGACATGGTGGAAAATGCCGGGCAGACGGTCCAGTGTCAGACATTTTTGAAGTACAAGGCAGTTGGTCTAGTGTCAGACTTGGAGGAATTGCCAGGCAGACTGTCCAGTGCCTGACACGGTGGAATTAGATGGCAGACGGTCCAGTGTCAGACATGGTGGAATTGCCAGGCAGACGGTCCAGTGTCAGACATGGTGGAATTGCCAGGCAGACGGTCCAGTGTCAGACATGGTGGAATTGCCGGGCAGACGACCCAGTGTCAGACATGGTGGAATTACAAGGCAGACGGTCCAGTGTCAGTTATTGTGGAATTGCCAGGCAGACGACCCAGTGTCAGACATGGTGGAATTGCCAGGCAGACGGTCCAGTGTCAAGCATGGTGAAATTGCCACGCAGACGGTCCTGTGTCAGAAATGGTGGAATTACAAGGCAGACGGTCCAGTGTCAGACATGGTGGAATTACAAGGCAGACGGTCCAGTGTCAGACATGGTGGAATTGCCTGGCAGATGGTCCAGTGTCAGACATGGTGGAATTGCCAGGCAGACGGTCCAGTGTCAAGCATGGTGAAATTGCCACGCAGACGGTCCTGTGTCAGAAATGGTGGAATTACAAGGCAGACGGTCCAGTGTCAGACATGGTGGAATTACAAGGCAGACGGTCCAGTGTCAGACATGGTGGAATTACAAGACAGACGGTCCAGTGTCAGACATGGTGGAATTACAAGGCAGACGGTCCAGTGTCAGACATGGTGGAATTAGAAGACAGACGGTCCCGTGTCAGACATGGTGGAATTGCCAGGCAGGCGGTCCAGTGTCAGACATGGTGGAAAATGCCTGGCAGACTGTCCAGTGTCAGACATGGTGGAATTGCCGGGTATACGGTCCAGTGTCAGACATGGTGGAATTGCCGGGTATACGGTCCAGTGTCAGACATTTTTGAACTACAAGGCAGTTGGTCCAGTTTCAGACTTGGAGGACTTACCAGGCAGAATGTCCAGTGTCAGACACGGTGGAATTATAAGGCAGACGGTCCAGTGTCAGACATGGTGGAATTGACAGGCAGACGGTCCAGTGTCAGACATGGTGGAATTGACAGGCAGACGGTCCAGTGTCAGACATGGTGGAATTGACAGGCAGACGGTCCAGTGTCAGACATGGTGGAATTACAAGGCAGACGTTCCAGTGTCAGACAGGGTGGAATTGACAAGCAGACGGTCCAGTGTCAGACATGGTGGAATTACAAGGCAGACGGTCCAGTGTCAGACATGGTGGAATTACAAGGCAGACGGTCCAGTGTCAGACATGTTGGAATTGCCGGGTATACGGTCCAGTGTCAGACATGGTGGAAATAGAATGCAGGCGGTCCAGTGTCAGACATGGTGGAATTGACAGGCAGACGGTCCAATGTCAGACATGGTGTATTGATAAGGTAACTGTCCAGTGTCAGACGTGGTGGAATTGTCAGGCAGACGGTCCACTGTCCAACATGGTGGAATTACAAGGCAGACGATCCTCTGTCAGACATGCTTGAATTGCGAGGCAGATGGTCCACAGTCAGACATGGTGGAATTGACAGGCAGACGGTCCAGTGTCAGACATAGTGGAATTGTCTTTGCAGACGGTCCAGTGTCAGAAATGTTGGAATTGCCAGTCAGACGGTCCAATGTCAGACATGTGCAATGATAAGGTAACTGTCCAGTGTCAGACATGGTGGAATTGTCAGGCAGACGGTCCACTGTGCAACATGGTGGAATTACAAGGCAGACGGTCCACTGTCAGACATGCTGGAATTGCGAGGCAGATGGTCCATAGTCAGACATGATGGAATTACATGTCAGGCGGTCCAGTGTCAGACATTGTGGAATTGCCAGGCAGACGGTCCAGTGTCAGACATGGTGGAATTACAAGGCAGGCGGTCCAGTGTCAGACATTGTGGAATTACAAGGCAGAGGGTCCAGTGTCAGACATGGTGGAATTGCCAGTGTCCAGTATCAGACATGGTGGAATTACAAAGCAGATGGTCCAGTGTCAGACATGGTGGAATTGCCAGCAGACAGTCCATCGTAAGAAATGGTTGAGTTGCCAGGATCCGTCGAGTGTCAGACATGGTGGAATTGAAAGACAGGCGGCCCAGTGTTAGACATGGTGCCATTAAAAGGCAGACTGTCCAGTGTCAGACATGGTGGAATTGTCAGGCAGACGGTCCAGTGTCAGACATGGTGGAATTACAAGGCAGGCGGTCCAGTGTCAGACATGTTGGAATTACAAGGCAGACGTTCCAGTTTCAGACATGGTGGAATTGACAGGCAAACAGTCCAGTCACAGACATGGTGGGATTGCCAGGCAGACGGTCCAGTGTCAGACACGGTGGAATTGCTAAGCAGACGGTCCAGTGACAGACATGGTGGGATTGCCAGGCAGACGGTCCAGTGTCAGACATGGTGGAATTGCCAGGCAGACGGTCCAGTGTCAGACATGGTGGAATTGCCAGGCAGACGGTCCAGTGTCAGACATGGTGGAATTGCCGGGCAGACGAGCCAGTGTCAGACATGGTGGAATTACAAGGCTGACGGCCCAGTGTCAGACATTGTGGAATTGCCAGGCAGACGACCCAGTGTCAGACATGGTGGAATTGCCAGGCAGACGGCGCAGTGTCAGACATGGTGGAATTGCCAGGCAGACGGCGCAGTGTCAGACATGGTGGAATTCCCTGGCAGACGGTCCAGTGTCAGAAATGGTGGAATTACAAGGCTGACGGCCCAGTGTCAGACATGGTGGAATTGACAGGCAGACGGTCCAGTGTCAGACATGGTGGAATTGCCGGGCAGACGAGCCAGTGTCAGACATGGTGGAATTGCCAGGCAGACGGCGCAGTGTCAGACATGGTGGAATTCCCTGGCAGACGGTCCAGTGTCAGAAATGGTGGAATTACAAGGCAGACGGTCCAGTGTCAGACATGGTGGAATTGCCAAGCAGGCGGTCCAGTGTCAGACATGGTGGAATTGCCAGGCAGACGGTCCAGTGTCAGACATGGTGGAATTGCCACGCAGACGGTCCAGTGTCAGAAATGGTGGAATTACAAGACAGACGGTCCAGTGTCAGACATGGTGGAATTGCCAGGCAGACGGTCCAGTGTCAGACATGGTGGAATTAGAAGACAGACGGTCCCGTGTCAGACATGGTGGAATTGCCAGGCAGACGGTCCAGTGTCAGACATGGTGGAATTGCCACGCAGACGGTCCAGTGTCAGAAATGGTGGAATTACAAGACAGACGGTCCAGAGTCAGACATGGTGGAATTGCCAGGCAGGCGGTCCAGTGTCAGACATGGTGGAAAATGCCTGGCAGACTGTCCAGTGTCAGACATGGTGGAATTGCCGGGTATACGGTCCAGTGTCAGACATGGTGGAATTGCCGGGTATACGGTCCAGTGTCAAACATTTTTGAAATACAAGGCAGTTGGTCCAGTTTCAGACTTGGAGGAATTACCAGGCAGAATGTCCAGTGTCAGACACGGTGGAATTATAAGGCAGACGGTCCAGTGTCAGAAATGGTGGAATTACAAGGCAGACGTTCCAGTGTCAGACAGGGTGGAATTGCCAGGCAAGAGCCCAGTGACAGACATGGTGGAATTGACAGGCAGGCGGTCCAGTGTCAGACATGGTGGAATTGACAGGCAGACGGTCCATTGTCAGACATGGTGGAATTGACAGGCAGACGGTCCAGTGTCAGACATGGTGGAATTGACAGGCAGACGGTCCAGTGTCAGACATTGTGGAATTACAAGGCAGACGTTCCAGTGTCAGACATGGTGGAATTACAAGGCAGACGGTCCAGTGTCAGACATGGTGGAATTACAAGGCAGACGGTCCAGTGTCAGACATGTTGGAATTGCCGTGTATACGGTCCAATGTCAGACATGGTGTAAATAGAATGCAGGCGGTCCAGTGTCAGACATGGTGGAATTGACAGGCAGACGGTCCAATGTCAGACATGGTGTATTGATAAGGTAACTGTCCAGTGTCAGACGTGGTGGAATTGTCAGGCAGACGGTCCACTCTCCAACATGGTGGAATTACTAGGCAGACGATCCTCTGTCAGACATGCTGGAATTGCGAGGCAGATGGTCCACAGTCAGACATGGTGGAATTGACAGGCAGACGGTCCAGTGTCAGACATAGTGGAATTGTCTTTGCAGACGGTCCAGTGTCAGAAATGTTGGAATTGCCAGTCAGACAGTCCAATGTCAGACATGTGCAACGATAAGGTAACTGTCCAGTGTCAGACATGGTGGAATTGTCAGGCAGACGGTCCACTGTGCAACATGGTGGAATTACAAGGCAGACGGTCCAGTGTCAGACATGGTGGAAAATGCGTGGCAGACGGTCCAGTGTCAGACATGGTGGAATTGCCGGGCAGACGGTCCTGTGTCAGACATGGTGGAATTTCAAGGCAGTTGGCCCAGTGTCAGACTTGGTGGAATTGCCAGGCAGACTGTCCAGTATTTGACACGGTGGAATTAGAAGGCAGACGGTCCAGTTTCAGACATTTTTGAAATACCAGTCAGTTTGCCCAGTGTCAGACTTGTTGGAATTACCAGGCAGACGATCTAGTATCAGACATGGTAGAATTGACAGGCAGACGATCTAGTGTCAGACATGGTGGAATTGGCATGCAAGAGCCCAGTGTCAGACATGGTGGAATTGCCAGGCAGACGGCCCAATGTCAGACATGGTAGAATTACGAGGCAGACGGTCCAGTGTCAGAAATGGTGGAATTGCCATGCAGACTGTCCAGTGTCAGTCATAGTGGAATTTCCAGCCAGACGGTGCAGTGTCAGACATGGTGGAATTGCCAGGCAGACAGTCCACTGTCAGACATGCTGGAATTGCGAGGCAGATGGTCCATAGTCAGACATGATGGAATTACAAGGCAGGCGGTCCAGTGTCAGACACGGTGAAATTTCTATGCAGACGGCCCAGTGTCAGACATGGTGGAATTGCCAGTGTCCAGTATCAGACATGGTGGAATTCCAATGCAGACGGTCCAGTGTCAGACATGTTGGAATTGCCAGGCAGACGGTCCAGTGTCAGACATGGTGGAATTGCTAGACAAACGGTCCACTGTCAGACATCGTAGAATTGCCAGGCAGACAGTCCAGTGTTAGACATGGTGGAATTGCGAGACTAACAGTCCCGTGTCAGACATCGTGGAATTGCCAGGCGGACGGTCCAGTGTCAGACATGGTGGAATTGCCAGGCAGACGGCCCAGTGTCAGACACGGCGGAATTACTAGGCAGACGGTCCAGTCTCAGACATGGTGGTATTGACAGGCAGACGGTCCAGTGTCAGACATGGTGGAATTGACACGCAGACGCTCCAGTGTCAGGCATAGTGGAATTGACAGGCAGACGGTCCAGTGTCAAACATGGTTGAATTGCAAGGCTGACGGTCCAGTGTCTGACATGGTGGAATTACAAGGCAGACGGTCCAGTGTCTGACATGGTGGAATTGCCAGGCAGACGTCCAGTGTCAGGCATGGTACAATTGTCAGGCAGACAGTCCAGTTTCAGACATGGTGTAATTACGAGGCAGACGGTCCAGTTTCAGGCATGGTTGAATTGCCAAGCAGACGGTCCAGTGTCAGACATAGTGGAATTTCCAGGCAGACGGTCCAGTTTCAGACATGGTGGAATTGCCAGGCAGACGGTCCAATGTCAGACATAGTGGAATTTCCAGGCAGACGGTCCAGTTTCAGACATGGTGGAATTGCCAGGCAGACGGTCCAGTGTCAGACATAGTGGAATTTCCAGGCAGACGGTCCAGTTTCAGACATGGTGGAATTGCCAGGCAGACGGTCCAATGTCAGACATGGCGGAATTACTAGGCAGACGGTCCAGTCTCAGACATGGTGGAATTACAAGGTAGACGGTCCAGTTTCAGACATGGTGGAATTGCCAGGCAGACGGTCCAATGTCAGACATGGTGGAATTACTAGGCAGATGGTCCAGTCTCAGATATGGTGGAATTGCCAGGCAGACGGTCCAGTGTCAGACATAGTGGAATTGAAAGTCAGACGCTCCAGTGTCAGACATGGTGGAACTGACAGGCAGACGGTCCAGTGTCAGACATGATGGAATTACAAGGCAGGCGGTCCAGTGTCTGACATGGTGGAATTGCCAGGCAGACGTCCAGTGTCAGACATGGTACAATTGTCAGGCAGACAGTCCAGTGTCAGACATGGTACAATTGTCAGGCAGACAGTCCAGTTTCAGACATGGTGTAATTACGAGGCAGACGGTCTAGTTTCAGGCATGGTGGAATTGCCAGGCAGACAGTCCAGTGTCAGACATCGTGGAATTTCCAGACAGACGGCCCAGTGTCAGACATGGTGGAATTACCAGACAGACGGTCCAGTGTCCGACATGGTGGAATTGCCAGGCAGATGGTCCACAGTCAGTCATGATGGAATTACAAGGCAGACGGTCCAGTGTCAGACATTGTGGACTTGCCAGGCAGACGGTCCAGTCACAGACATGGTGGAATTTTCAGGCAGACGGTCCAGTGTCAGTCATTCTGGACTTGCCAGGCAGACGGTCCAGTCACAGACATGGTTGAATTGTCAGGCAGACGGTCCAGTGTCTGACATGGTACAATTGTCAGGCAGACAGTCCAGTTTCAGACATGGTGTGATTACGAGGCAGACGGTCTAGTTTCAGGCATGGTGGAATTGCCAAGCAGACGGTCCAGTGTCAGACATGGTGGAATTTCCAGGCAGACGGTCCAGTGTCTGACATGGTGCAATTACTAGGCAGGCGGTCCAGTGTCAGACATGGTGGAATTACAAGGCAGGCTGTCCAGTGTCAGACATGGTGGAATTGCCAGTGTTCAGTGTCAGACATGGTGCAATTACAATGCAGACGGTCCAGTTTCAGACATGGTGGAATTGACAGGCAGACAGTCCAGTGTTAGACATGGTGGAATTGCCAGACAGACAGTCCCGTGTCAGGCATCGTGGAATTGCCATGCGGACTGTCCAGTGTCAGGCATGGTGGAATTGCCAGGCAGACGGTCTCGTGTTAGACATCGTGGAATTGCCAGGCGGACGGTCCAGTATCAGAAATGGTTGAATTGCTAGGCAGATGTCCAGTCTCAGACATGCTGGAATTACAAGGCTGACGGTCCAGTGTCAGACCTGGTGGAATTGCCAGGCAGACGGTCCAGTGTCAGACATGGTGGAATTGCCAGGCACATAGTCCAGTGTCAGACATGGTGGAATTGCCAGGCAGACGGTCCAGTGTCAGACATGGTGGAATTCCCACGCAGACGGTCCTGTGTCAGAAATGGTGGAATTGCCAGGCAGACGGTCCAGTGTCAGGCATGGTGGAATTGCCAGGCAGACGGTCCAGTGTCAGACATGGTGGATTATCCACGCAGACGGTCCAGTGTCAGAAATGGTGGAATTGACAGGCAGACGGTCCAGTGTCAGACATGGTGGAATTCCCACGCAGACGGTCCTGTGTCAGAAATGGTGGAATTGCCAGGCAGACGGTCCAGTGTCAGGCATGGTGGAATTGCCAGGCAGACGGTCCAGTGCCAGACATGGTGGATTATCCACGCAGACGGTCCAGTGTCAGAAATGGTGGAATTGACAGGCAGACGGTCCAGTGTCAGACATGGTGGAATTGCCAAGCAGGCGGTCCAGTGTCAGACATGGTGGAATTGCCAGTGTCCAGTGTCAGACATGGTGCAATTACAATGCAGACGGTCCAGTTTCAGACATGGTGGAATTGCCAGGCAGAGAGTCCAGTGTTTGACATGGTGGAATTGCCAGGCGGACTGTCCAGTGTCAGACATGGTGGAATTGCCAGGCACATGGTCCAGTGTCAGACATGGTGGAATTGCCAGGCAGACGGTCCAATGTCAGACATGGTGGAATTACAAGGCAGACGGTCCAGTGTCAGACATGGTGGCATTGCCAGGCAGACGGTCCAGTTTCAGACATGGTGGAATTCCCACGCAGGCGGTCCTGTGTCAGAAATGGTGGAATTACAAGGCAGACGGTCCAGTGTCAGGCATGGTGGAATTGCCAGGCAGACGGTTCAGTGTCAGACATGGTGGAATTGAGAGGCAGACGGTCCAGTGTCAGACATGGTGGAATTGCCAGGCAGACGGTCCAGTGTCTGACATGGTGGAATTGCCAGGCAGACGTCCAGTCAGACATGGTACAATTGTCAGGCAGACAGTCCAGTGTCAGACATGGTGGAATTGCCAGGCAGAGGATCCAGTGTCAGACATGGTGAAATTGACAGGCGGACGGTGCAGTGTCAGACATGGTGGAATTGCCAGGCAGACGGTCCAGTGTCAGACATGGCGGAATTACAAGGCAGGCGGTCCAGTGTCAGACATGGTGGAATTGCCAGTGTGCAGTGTCAGACATGGTGCAATTACAATGCAGACGGTCCAGCTTCAGACATGGTGGAATTGCCAGGCAGAGAGTCCAGTGTTTGACATGGTGGAATTGCCAGGCGGACTGTCCAGTGTCAGACATGGTGGAATTACCAGGCACATGGTCCAGTGTCAGACATGGTGGGATTGCCAGGCAGACGGTCCAATGTCAGACATGGTGGAATTACAAGGCAGACGGTCCAGTGTCAGACATGGTGGCATTGCCAGGTAGGCGGTTCAGTTTCAGACATGGTGGAATTTCCAGGCAGACGGTCCAGTGTCAGACATGGTGGAATTCCCACGCAGACGGTAATGTGTCAGAAATGGTGGAATTACAAGGCAGACGGTCCAGTGTCAGGCATGGTGGAATTGCCAGGCAGACGGTCCAGTGTCAGACATGGTAGATCGTCCACGCAGACGGTCCAGTGTCAGAAATGGTGGAATTGACAGGCAGACGGTCCAGTGTCAGACTTGGTGGAATTGCCAGGCAGACGGTCCAGTGTCAGACATCGTGGAATTGACAGGCAGACGCTCCAGTGTCAGACATGGTGGAATTGACAGGCAGACGGTCCAGTGTCAGACATGGTGGAATTACAAGGCAGACGGTCCAGTGTCTGACATGGTGGAATTGCCAGTCAGACGTCCAGTCAGACATGGTACAATTGTCAGGCAGACAGTCCAGTGTCAGACATGGTACAATTGTCAGGCAGACAGTCCAGTTTCAGACAGGGTGTAATTACGAGCCAGACGGTCCAGTTTCAGGCATGGTGGTTGCCAAACAGCCGGTCCAGTGTCAGACATGGTGGAATTGCCATGCAGACAGTCCAGTGTTTGACATGGTGGAATTGCCAGGCGGACTGTCCAGTGTCAGACATGGTGGAATTGCCAGGCACATGGTCCAGTGTCAGACATGGTGGGATTGCCAGGCAGACGGTCCAATGTCAGACATGGTGGAATTACAAGGCAGACGGTCCAGTGTCAGACATGGTGGCATTGCCAGGTAGGCGGTCCAGTTTCAGACATGGTGGAATTTCCAGGCAGACGGTCCAGTGTCAGACATGGTGGAATTCCCACGCAGACAGTCCTGTGTCAGAAATGGTGGAATTACAAGGCAGACGGTCCAGTGTCAGGCATGGTGGAATTGCCAGGCAGACGGTCCAGTGTCAGACATGGTGGATTGTCCACGCAGACGGTCCAGTGTCAGAAATGGTGGAATTGACAGGCAGACGGTCCAGTGTCAGACATGGTGGAATTGCCAGGCATACGGTCCAGTGTCAGACATGGTGGAATTGACAGGCAGACGCTCCAGTGTCAGACATGGTGGAATTGACAGGCAGACGGTCCAGTGTCAGACATGGTGGAATTACAAGGCAGACGGTCCCGTGTCTGACATGGTGGAATTGCCAGTCAGACGTCCAGTCAGACATGGTACAATTGTCAGGCAGACAGTCCAGTGTCAGACATGGTACAATTGTCAGGCAGACAGTCCAGTTTCAGACATGGTGTAATTACGAGGCAGACGGTCCAGTTTCAGGCATGGTGGTTGCCAAACAGCCGGTCCAGTGTCAGACATGGTGGAATTGCCATGCAGACAGTCCAGTGTAAGACATGGTGCAATTACAAGGCAGATGGTCCAGTGTCAGACATGGTGGAATTTCACGGCAGACGGGTGAGGAAGTACGTTGACCATTTAAGAAGCAGGGAGGTCACACAGCCAATGTCTGAACAGTTGTAGCCAGCTTGCATCAACACTGCCACACGGCAGAACCGGAACCGAGGGACCCAGAGAGTTCTGCAGAGAATACCAAGACGTCTTTCAACACCAGGGTAAAGTCCACCAAGTTTTTTTTCGAGTCACTAGCTTTCGGAGCGCAGTTCCTTCCTCAGCTCAATCCGGTGGAACTCAGCGTTGACTCCAATGGATCTGGAGACGGAGAGTCCCCGAAGTGGTGTAGAATCCTCGCGGCAACATCTTGCTGCTGACAACAACACCATCCCATTGGTGAAGGGGCCGGATAGGGTCCAGGGTGAGCCACCATGCCTCAGATTACCCCTGTGAAGGACTGTTCTAATCTGTCCCTTTTCAATGTCTCCAGCCTTTCTTGTACACAGTTCACTGTAAATGACTCAAGTTGTTTATATGTTACTGAGGGACGTAAGGGGAGGAATCTGATGCCGCTGCATATTTCAGGGGTGATCCCATGTGGTCCACGTTACGCGCTCGGGGCCCATCGTGTGTGAGTGTGTCAACCCCGACTAATGGGGAATAATGCCTGGGAGCAGGAAACAGGCAGTGTGACCTCGGGAGCACCCATTTAAAAAGCTGTTTCAGAGACCTCTGTGCTGCATATAGTTAACCATTTACTGCTCAATAATCCCTGGAAGCAGGGGACAGGCAGTGAGGCTCCGTAAGCCCCCAATTAAAAAGCTGTGCCAGAGACCTCTGTGCTGTATATAGTTAACCATTTACTGCTCAATAATCCCTGGGAGCAGGGGACAGGCAGTGTGGCTCCGGGAGCCCCAGTTAAAAAGCTGTGCCAGAGACCTCTGTGCTGTGTATAGTTAACCATTTACTGCTCAATAATCCCTGGGAGCAGGGGACAGGCAGTGTGGCCTCGGGAGCCCCCAATTAAAAAGCTGTTTCAGTGACCTCTGTGCTTTTATATAGTTAACCATTTACTTCTCTTTTTTTTAACCAGAGAGGATACAGCCAGAGTGAGACACCAAAGAGTGAGTTTGGGAATTTGAATCTAGATGGGAATTCGAAGCTGGGTGGGGAGGAGGTGCATTTTTCCCCTGGTAAGTGACTGGTACGTAGTTTTCTTTTTCATTGTCCAATTAATTGATTTGTTCTTTGGTTTTTCGGAATTGTAGTTGTGTACATTTACCTAAGGTTTAAGACATGGCACGAGATCTCAGACCCGTGGCATGCTCCTCGTGTGCGCTGTGGGAGCTCAGGGACACGTCCACTGTCCCTGGCACCTTCACGTGCAAGGCGTGTGTCCTGTTGCAGCTCCTGTTAGACCGCTTGACGGCTCTGGAGCTGCGGATGGACTCACGTTGGAGCACCCGCGATGCTGAGGACGTCGTGGATTACACGTTTAGTGAGTTGAACACACCGCAGGTGAAAGGTACTGAGGGAGACAGAGAATGGTTGACCAAGAGACAGCGCAAGAGTAGGAAGGCAGTGCAGGTGTCCCCTGCGGTCATCTCCCTGCAAAACAGATATACCGCTTTGGATACTGTTGAGGGAGATGGCTCACCAGGGGAAGGCAGCAGCTGCTAGGTTCATGGCACCGTGGCTGGCTCTGCTGCGCAGCTGGGCAGGAAGAAGAATGGCAGGGCTATAGTGATAGGGGACTCAATCGGAAGGAGAATATACAGGCGGTTCTGCGGACGCAATCGAGACTCCAGGATGGTATGTTGCCTCCCTGGTGCAAGGTTCAAAGATGTCTCGGAGCGGCTGCAGGACACTCTGGGGGGGGCGGGGGGCGGTGAACAGCCGCCTGTCGTGGTGCACATAGGCATAAAAGATAGAGGTAAAATGCGGGACGAGGTCCTACAAGCTGAATTCAGGGAGTTAGGAGTTAAACTAAAACGTAGGACCTCAAAGTTAGTAATTTCAGGAATAGCTACCACGAGCTAGTCAGAGTAGGACTGTCAAGATAGATAGGATGAATGCGTGGTTCGACAGTTGGTGCAAGATGGAGGGATTCAAATTCCTGGGGCATTGGAATGGGTTCTGGGGGAGGTGGGACCAGTACAAACCGGAAGTCTGCACCTGGGCAGGACTGGAAGCTATGTCCTAGGGGGCGGGGTGGGGGGGGCGGGGGGGTTGCTAGAGCTGGTGGGGAGAGTTTAAACTAATGTGGCAGGGGGATGCGAACCGATGTCGGAAGTTGGAAAGTAGGAAGACAGGGACAGAAACAAAAGGCAGTAAGGGGGAAAATGTGAGGCAGAGAAGCCATAGTCAAAAATCAAAAAGGGCGACAGTACAAGGTCCAGTGACTGAGGGGAGCTCAGTGAATAGGACCAGTAATACTAAAAGGAATAAAACGGTAAGTAAAAACATTAATGGTAAGCGACGCGGCAGGTTGTTACGTGAAGTTATGGGTTCAACGACAAGGAAAATTAGGATAAAAGTTAAGAGGAAATATAACTTAGGAGAGGTTACTGATCGAGGTGTGAAGATTCAGAAGAGAGGTAAACAAGCCAACATAAGTGTACTTTACCTGAATGCTCGTAGTATTCGGAATAAGGTAAATGTGTTGATGGCGCAAATCATCGTGAATAACTATGATTTAGTGGCCATTACTGAAACATGGTTAAAGGATGGTCAAGACTAGGAGTTAAATATCCAAGGGAATCAAACTATTCGTAAGGACAGAGTGGATGGTATGGGGGGCGGTGTAGCTCTGTTCTTTAAGGATGACATCCGGGCAACAGTAAGGGCTGACATCGGTGTAATGCAAGATAAGGTTGAATCCATTTGGGTGGAAATCAGGAATAGTAAGGCGAAAAAGTCACATATAGGAGTAGTCTGTAGGCCACCAAGTAGTAACATTTTGGCGGGGCAGGCTATAAACAAAGAAATAACGGATGCATGTAGAAATGGTACAGCAGTTATCATGGGGGATTTTAATCTACATGACGATTGGTTTAACCAGGTCGGTCAAGGCAGCCTTGAGGAGGAGTTTATCGAAGATATCCGCGATTGTTTCCAAAACAGTATGTAATGGAACCTACGAGGGAACAAGCGGTCCTAGATCTGGTCCTGTGTAATGAGACAGGATTGATTGATGATCTCATAGTTAGGGATCCTCTCGGAAGAAGCGATGACAATATGGTGGAATTTAAAATACAGATGGAGGATGAGAAGGTAAAATCAAACACTTTTGTGCGTAAACACAGGAGATTACAATGGGATGAGAGAAGAACTAGCTAAGGTAGACTGGGAGCAAATACGTTCTAGTGAAACAGTTGAGGAACAGTGGATAAAATTCCAAGCGATTTTTCACACTGCTGAGAAAGATAGATTATGAGAGTAAACTTGCTCAGAATATGAAAACAGATAGTAAAAGATTCTACAAATAAATAAAACAAAAAAGAGTGACTAAGGTAAATATTGGTCCTTTAGAGGATGAGAAGGGAGATTTAATAATGGGAGAGGAGGAAATGGCTGAGGAACTGAACAGGTTCTTTGGGTCGGTCTTCACAGTGGAAGACACAAATCACATGCCAGTGACTGATGGAAATGAGGCTATGACAGGTGAGGACATTAGGAGAGGATTACCATCACTAAGGAGGTCGTGATGGGCAAGCTAATGGGCTAACGGTAGACAAGTCTCCTGGCCCTGTTAAAATGCATCCCAGAGTGCTAAAAGAGATGGCTAGGGAAATTGACAATGCACTAGTGATAATTTACCAAAATTCACTGGACTCTGGGGTGGTCCCGGCGAATTGGAAATTAGCAAACGTGACACCACCGTTTAAAAAAGGAGGGAGGCAGAAAGCGGGTAATTATAGGCCAGTGAGCTTAACTTCGGTAGTCGGGACGATGCTGGAATCTATCATCAAGGAAGAAATAGCGAGGCATCTGGATGGAAATTGTCCCACTGCGCAGACGCGGCATGGGTTCATAAAGGGCAGGTCGTGCCTAACTAATTTAGTGGAATTTTTTAAGGACATTACCAGTGCGGTAGATAAAGGGGAGCCAATGGATGTGGTATATCTCGATTTCCAGAAAGCCTTTCTCAAGGTGCCACACAAAAGGTTGCTGCATAAGATAAAGATGCATGGCATTAAGGGGAAAGTAGGAGCATGAATAGAGGATTGGATCATTAATTGAAAGCAAAGAGTGGGGATTAATGGGTGTTTCTCTGGTTGGCAATCAGTAGCTAGTGGTCTCCCTCAGGGATCAGTGTTGGGCCCACAGTTGTTCACAATTTACACAGATGATTTGGAGTTGGGGACCAAGGGCAATGTGTCCAAGTGTGCAGACGACACTAAGATGAGTGGCAAAACAAAACGTGCAGAGGATACTGCAAATCTACAGAGGGATTTGGATAGGTTCAGTGAATGGGCTGCAGTCTGGAAGATGGAATCCAATGTTGACAAATGTGAGGTTATCCATTTTGGTAGGAATAACAGCAAAAGGGATTATTATTTAAATGATGAAATATTAAAACATGCTGCTGTGCAGAGAGACCTGGGTGTGCTAATGCATAGTGGCAGCACGGTAGCCTTGTGGATAGCACAATTGCCTCACAGCTCCAGGGTCCCAGGTTCGATTCCGGCTTGGGTCACTGTCTGTGCGGAGTCAGTCACCCTGTAAACCACACACCCCTCACATATGCAATGTACTGCAGCACAGTCAGTCACCCAGTAAATCACACACCCCTCACAAACGCAATGTACCATCGCTCAATTAGCCACACAATACACCACACACCATCCACACATGCTATGTACCATAGCCAGGTCAGTCACCCAGTAAATCACACACCCCTCACATATGCAATGTACCATCGCTCAGTTAGCCACACAATCCCACAAAACCCGTCACATGCGCAATGTACCATATCCCAATCTGTCAGGCATTAAACTACACACTCTTCACAGACGCAATGTGCCGTACCCCAGTCAGTCACCCAGTACACCACACACCCCTCACATACGCAATGGACGATAGCCCAGTCAGTCACCCAGCAATCCACACATCCCTCACATACGCAAAGTACCATAGCCCAGTCAGTCACCCAGTAAACCGCACACTCCTCACATAGACAATGTACCAAAGCCCAGTCAGTCACCCAGTAAACCACGCACCCCTCACATACACCGTCTACCATAGCCCAGTCAGTCACCCTGAAAACCACAAACCCCTCACATACGCAATGTACCTCAGCACAGGCAGTCACCTAGTACACCACACACCCCTCACATACGCAATGTGTAGGGCAGCACGGTAGCATTGTGTATAGCACAATTGCTTCACAGCACTAGGGTCCCAGGTTCGATCCCTGCTTGGGTCACTGTCTGTGCGGAGTCTGCACATCCTCCCCGTGTGTGCGTGGGTTTCCTCCGGGTGCTCCGGTTTCCTCCCACAGTCCAAAGATGTGCAGGTTAGGTGGATTGGCCATGATAAATTGCCCTTAGTGTCCAAAATTGCCCTTAGTGTTGGGTGGGGTGACTGGGTTATGGGGATAGGGTGGCGGTGTTGATCTTGGGTAGGGTTGCTCTTTCCAAGAGCCGGTGCAGACTCGATGGGCCGAATGGCCACCTTCTGCACTGTAAATTCTATGATAATCTATGAGTCGCAAAAAGTTGGTTTACTGATGCAACAGGTGATTAAGAAGGCAAATGGAATTTTGTCCTTCATTGCTAGAGGGATGGAGTTTAAGACTAGGGCGGTTACTCTGCAATTGTATAAGGTGTTAGTGAGGCAACGCCTGGAGTATTGTGTTCAGTTTTGGTCTCCTTAGTTGAGAAAGGACGTAGTGGCACTGGAAGGTGTGCAGAGGAGATTCACTAGGTTAATCCCAGAGCTGAAGGGGTTGGATTCCGAGGAGAGGTTGAGTAGACTGGGACTGTACTCGTTGGAATTTAGAAGGATGAGGGTGGGATCTTATAGAAACATATAAGATTATGAAGGGAATAGATAGGATAGATGCGGGCAGATTGTTTCCACTGGCGGGTGACAGCAGAACTAGGGGGCATAGCCTCAAAATAAGGGGAAGATGATTTAGGACTGAGTTGAGGAGGAACTTCTTCACCCAAAGGGTTGTGAATCTATGGAATTCCTTGCCCAGTGAAGCAGATGAGGCTCCTTCATTAAATGTTTTTAAGATCAAGATAGATAGTTTTTTGAAGAATAAAGGGATTAAGGGTGATGGTGTTCGGGCGGGACCGTGGAGCCGTTTCCACAAAAGATCAGCCATGATCTCATTGAATGGCGGAGCAAGCTCGAGGGGCCAGATGGCCTACTCCTGCTCCTAGTTCTTATGTTCTTATGTTCTCAATAATCCATGGGAGCAGGGGACAGGCAGTGTGGCCTCGGGAGCCTCCATTAAAAAGCTGTTTCAGAGATTTATGTGCTGGACATAGTTAACCATTATCTTCTCAATAATCCCTGGGAGCAGGGGACAGGCTGTGTGGTCCGGGAGCCCCCAGTTAAAGTGCTGTTTAAGAGACCTCTGTAACTGTATATAGTTAACCATTTACTTCTTCTCAATTAACCCCATTCTTGTTATACAAGAAGCCCCTGCAGTGTTGCCACAAACGACCACAGTTCTGTAACCAGCTCCTTGTTATATCAGATTTGATAGGACCATCCACAGCCTGGTGTCAGGCTCCAGGCCGTGCTGAAGGAGGCGCCACCGTTCTGTAACCAGCTCCTTCTTATATCAGATTTGACAGGACCATCAACATCCTGGTGTCAGGCTCCAGGACGTGCTGAAGGAGGCGACACCGTTCTGTAACCAGCACCTTGTTATGTCAGATTTGACAGGACCATCCACAGCCTGGTGTCAGGCTCCAGGCCGTGCTGAAGGAGGCGACACCGTTCTGTAACCAGCTCCTTGTTATATCAGATTTGACAGGACCATCCACAGCCTGGTGTCAGGCTCCAGGCCGTGCTGAAGGAGGCGACACCGTTCTGTAACCAGCACCTTGTTATATCAGATTTGACAGGACCATCCACATCCTGGTGTCAGGCTCCAGGCCGTGCTGAAGGAGGCGATAACGTTCTGTAACCAGCTCCTTGTTATATCAGATTTGACAGGACCATCCACAGCCTGGCGTCAGGCTCCAGGCCGTGCTGAAGGAGGCGACACCGCTCTGTAACCAGCACCTTGTTATATCAGATTTGACAGGACCATACACATCCTGGTGTCAGGCTCCAGGCCGTGCTGAAGGAGGCGACACCGTTTTTTAACCAGCACCTTGTCATATCAGATTTGACAGGACCATCCACATCCTGGTGTGAGGCTCCAGGCCGTGCTGAAGGAGCCGACACCGTTCTGTAACCAGCTCCTTGTTATATCAGATTTGACAGGACCATCCACAGCCTGGTGTCAGGCTCCAGACCGTGCTGAAGGAGGCGACACCGTTCTGTAACCAGCTCCTTGTTATATCAGATTTGACAGGACCATCCTCAGCCTGGTGTCAGGCTCCAGGCCGTGCTGAAGGAAGTGACGCCGTTCTGTAACCAGCTCCTTGTTATTTAAGATTTGACAGGACCATCCACAGCCTGGTGTCAGGCTCCAGGCCGTGCTGAAGGAGGCGACACCGTTCTGTAACCAGCACCTTGTTATATCAGATTTGACAGGGCCATCCACAGCCTGGCGTCAGGCTCCAGGCCGTGCTGAAGGAGACGACACCGTTCTGTAACCAGCTCCTTGTTATATCAGATTTGACAGGGCCATCCACAGCCTGGTGTCAGGCTCCAGGCCGTGCTGAAGGAGGCGACACCGTTCTGTAACCAGCTCCTTGTTATATCAGATTTGACAGGGCCATCCACAGCCTGGCGTCAGGCTCCAGGCCGAGCTGAAGGAGGCGACACCGTTCTGTAACCAGCTCCTTGTTATATCAGATTGCCTCACACTTTGCTCCTGGGTTTGGAGTAGGTTGGTAAAGTGTTCTTGTAATTCCCCAAGATGCTGGTACAAAGACCATTCCCCTCTATCTGTTCGGCTCTTCCCTCTCTTCAGTCTTTGTTCCATTTGTTGGTCATGTTCCAGACCCAGATTCACGGTAACTACAGTCCCCAGACCTCGTTCAGAGCTGGGTGACCAAATTATCTGTTCTCCCTTAATGTCTGCAACAGCTCACAACACAACCTGCAGAAAACCATCCTCAACATCTCCACTCACCTCCCAATAACACAACCTGCAGAAACCCATCTTCCGCATCTTCACTCACCTCCCAATAACACAACCTGCAGAAACCCATCCTCAGCATCTCCACTCACCTCCCAATAACACAACCTGCAGAAACCAATCCTCAGCATCTCCACTCACCTCCCAATAACACGACCTGCAGAAACCCATCCTCAGCATCTTCACTCACCTCCCAATAACACAACCTGCAGAAACCCATCCTCAGCATCTCCACTCTCCTTCCCATAACACAACCTGCAGAAACCAATCCTCAGCATCTCCACTCACCTCCCAATAACACAACCTGCAGAAACCCATCCTCAGCATCTCCACTCACCTCCCAATAACACAACCTGCAGGAACCCATCCTCAGCATCTCCACTCACCTCAAAATAACACAACCTGCAGAAACCCATCCTCAGCATCTCCACTCACCTCCCAATAACACAACCTGCAGAAACCCATCCTCAGCATCTCCACTCACCTCCCAATAACACAACCTGCAGAAACCCATTCTCAGCATCTCCACTCACCTCCCAATAACACAACCTGCAGAAACCCATCCTCAGCATCTTCACTCACCTCCCAATAACATAACCTGCAGAAACCCATCCTCAGCATCTTCACTCACCTTCCAATAACACAACCTGCAGAAACCCATCCTCCGCATCTCCACTCACCTCCCAATAACACAACCTGCAGAAACCCATCCTCAGCATCTTCACTCACCTCCCAATAACACAACCTGCAGAAACCCATCCTGAGCATCTCCACTCACATTCCAACAACAGAATTGTAAAAGTAATAGATATAACTCATTTCCACGTTCATTGAAAATGGACATGGGCTTGGTCTAATATGATTGAGTGAGACTGTGGAGAATTCCAATCACTGAATGAGAATTCAGATAGTGAGTTGCTGCCAGGCTGGGAACCAATCTACATCAGTGAGCACGGGGATGACAGGTGACTGGGATTGGTTGAGGGTTAGGACCCAGACTGGCAACCAATCTACAGCAGTGAGCACAGGGATGATAGGGGACTGGGATTGGGTGAGGGTTAGAATATGGCAGCAGAGTTGGAGATCAGCTGCACTTCATTAAGATTTGTATCAGAAATTGTGTGACAGAATACCATTGGATTAGTCGAGTGTGGATTTAACAAAGACACAGATGATGATTTATTCTGCAGCTGAGATGAAGCAGAGTTGGCGATGGCAAGTGAACGGGATTGGGAATGGAGAGAGCGTCTGGCAATAATAACTTTACTGTCAAAGGGAGAGCAGGTATTGTGAACAGCCTCCGATATTAACCAGAGAGCGAGTGGAGCCACTGGATAGGGAATGACCTCAGTGACTGGAATCGATGTTGATATTTATAGCTAAAGGCACAGAGCTTCAAGGTAAGGAAGTGTTATTACCACTATTCCAGATGTTGGTCAGACCGCACCTGGAGCATTGCACAGTTCTGGCCCCTGATTTGAGGAAAGATGGAGTGGCTTTAGAGGCAGTTCACAGGAGGTTGAGTAGATTGATCGCAGAGATGAGGGCTTTGTCTTATCAAGAGAGTTGTAAAGAAGGATTGGAGATCAAATTGTGGTTCATAAAATGTTTAAAGGTGTGGGTAAAGTGGAAATGGAGCGAATGCTTTCTCTTGTGGGGCATTCTAGAACGAGAGGTCATAATCTCAGGATAACAGGAAGCAAACGTGAATCAGAGCTGAGGAGAATCTACTTCTCCCAATGGGATGTGAACCTGTGGAATTCGCTACCCCAGAGTGCGGTACATGCTGGGACAGTGAGTAAATTTAAGGAGCAGTTAGGTAGATGTTGAATTGGCAATGGGTTGAGAATATTGGATAATGGGCAGGACGGCGGCGTTTGGCCGAGGATGAGATCAGCCAAGACCGAATGACGGAGCAGACGCGAGAGGCCAAATGGCCTCATTCTGCTCCTGGACCTGAAAACTTACAAACTTCTGAACTGAAGAACGTGGATTCAATCTTTCCAAGATGTAAATGAAGAGAGTAATATTACACTTAAAGTGGTTTATACAATAAATAACTGGACAGGGAGACTTACCAAGGACACCAACAACAGCCAGGAGGGGATAGTAACCCGCCTGAATTATCATCAGTGCGCCGTAGAGCCGGTATGGTAAAGACTGGTGAGACATATAGTAAATACCCCAGGATAAACTCCTGTCCATTGCTGTAACGTTCCTGTGGATATTTCCCAGATTCTGATCCATTGCTGTAACGCTCCTGTGGATAGTTCCCAGATTCTGATCCATTGCTGTAACGTTCCTGTGGGTAGTTCCCAGATTCTGATCCATTGCTGTAACGTTCCTGTGGGTAGTTCCCAGATTCTGCTCCCTCCTCTCGGTCTCTCTGGAGCCGCTGATCTCTGGCAGTGTTGGAGTTGACGCTCCCGCTGACTGTTTGGGATAACACAATGAAAGGAATCGCTTATTAATAGCAGAGACAAACCCGCCAGTGACACGGTTAGGATCCATAGAGACTGACATTAATCACAGTTACTAAACAAACAGGCTCAGTTAACCCCTTTCAATCCAATACTCTTTCTATCACAATGAAATAGAAGATTAGCCGGGTCTGGATTGGCTGTGTGACAATGACTGAGGAATGGAGTGTGGAAATAGTGCAAACACTGACCCTGATAATCAATCCTCATTGATATCTGAGTGGTTCCAGGGGACTGGGGCATTTTCAATGTCCATTCTGTTTATAAAAGGAGAGCGAGGGATAAACCCTGGAGTGACAGAGCAGTCAGTATAATGTTAGTCACCAGGACATTTCTAGAGGTCAGAATGGACAACAGGAATATTGCTCCTTCGGGAGGAAATGGTGTTATCTGACCAGAAACACGGCGACATTCGTGGGAAATCACATCGCATGTTGTTATTGCAGTTATATTTCAAAATAACTGGAGAATTAATGAGGGAACTGATATGAATTTATGTACTGGAACATATTGTGATCAAGTATCATTTATTAGAGTTGTTATCGAGTCCCAAAGCCGTGGATTAAAGGGTCTGTGACAGTGAGAATGTGATATTGGCTAAGAAACAGGAAGCACAGAGAAGCGGTGAATGATAGTTATTCAGACAGGAGGGGGGAGGCATTGATGTTCACTCGGGGTCCACATGAGGAAAATTGCTCTTCAAGATACAATTCACTGATATAGGCTTCAATGGAAAGAATTTCAACATTCACAAATGACAGACACTCAGCAATGAAACAGTGAGCAGGGTAGCAGCAATCTTCAGCAGGATGTTCCCAGATCTGTGAAAGGGAGAGTCACGGGGAAAGTAAATTTAAATCACTGTCGTGTATGTGATGCATGAGGGAGGAGGGCTGAGGACAGGAAATATAAACTAAACGGGACAAGTTTAAAAAGTGTCCAGGAAGGGAGCGGGTACATTTCCACACTTTGCACTGGAAGGTCATGGTGATAAGATTAGAAAAACCTCAGAAGATATTTAACTTGATCAATAGAGGCGGAGACTCCTAAAAGAAGGGTTAGGATCATAGAGTCATCGACGTCCAGAGCACAGAAAGTCCATTCGGCCAATCTGGACTGGGCTGGTCAAAAACATCCACCGGAGTATTTGAACCCCACTTTCTAATACTTTGCCAATGGCCTATAGAGTTAGAACTAGGTTTATAGATAGGACCATAGCTGAGGAATTGCTTCTTGTTCTGCCGCTAAATATACAAAAGGAGGTGAGGATCTTGGCGAGAAAACAAAGGATTTCATAGAATTTACAGGCCATCCGTCCCATCGGGTCTACACAGACTCTTGGAACGAGCACGCCACCCAAGGTCAACACCTCCACCCTATCTCCATAACCTAGTAACCCCATCCAACCTGAGGGCAATTTAGCATGTCCAATCCACCTAACCTGCACATCTTTGGGCTGTGGGAGGACACCGGAGTACCCGGAGGAAACCCACGCACACACGGGGAGAACGTGCAGACTCCGTACAGTCAGTGACCCGAGCCGGGAATCGAACCTCGAACCCTGGAATCCTGGGGCTGTGAAGCAACAGTGCTAACCACCATGCTACCGTGCTGGATACTTAATGGAGTGTTGTCGGGGATGGAGGATTTCAGTTCAATATGGGGATTAGTGAACTGGAATTGTAATCTGTAGATCAGTTTAAGATAAAGAGCAATTTCACAGAGGACTCCAAATGAGGAAGGAGTTTCGAGAGAGTGAGCAGAAAGTGTTCCACTGGACCCAGCACCAGTAACAAGATTTACAATAATTCATCAAAGATGGTGTGAGCATATTGATAGGACATTTAATACAGAGCTGTTAGAACCTGGAATACACTGTCTGAAGACACGATGGGAGCAGCTTCTACTGAAAGTTTCACAATGGAGCTAGATACACACTGACAGGGGATGCTTATAATCTGGAATACACTGTCTGAAGAAACGATGGGAGCCCATTCAACAGTAAATTTCACAATCGAACTGGATAAATACTGCTAGGGGATTGTTATAATCGGGAATACACTGTCTGAAGACAGGCTGGGAGCAGTTTCAACAGTAAATTTCACAATGGAACTGGATAAATACTGACAGGGGATGGTTATAATCTGGAATTCACTGTCTGAAGACAGGCTGGGAGCAGTTTCATAGAACATAGAACATTACAGCGCAGTACTGTTACAACAGTAAATTTCACAATGGAACTTGATAATCATCATACCGGGCTACAAAGCGAAGCTGAACAGAATGTCCAGCAGCAGCGCCCCCTCCCTGATGAGCTGAATGCATTATATGCTCGGTTCGTGCAGGACACCATCAAAGCGCTGCCGACTGTCCCAGCAGCCCCGGTCACACCAAACACAACGTCACACCTTCCTAAATCAGATCGGCGAACTTAGAAGTGAACCCTCGGAAGGCAACGGGCCCGGACGGGGTCCCTGGTCGTGCACTCAGATCCTGCGCGGACCAGCTGGCAGATTAGTTCAAGGACATCTTCAACCTCTGCATACTCTGCTCCGATATCCCCACCTGCTTCAATAAGACCACCATCATTCCGGTGCCAAAGAAGAGCCAGGTAACGTGCCTCAAGGACAATAGTCCACTGGCCCTGACTTCGAAAGTAATAAAGTGCTTCGAGAGGTTTGTCACGAAACACATGAACACCATACTCCCAAAATGCCTACATCCACTGCATTTCGCCCATCACCGCAGCCGGTCCACAGCAGACGCCATCTCCATGGCCCGACACTCATCCCTGGAGCATCTTGACAACAGGGACTCCTACATCAGACTCCTGTTCATTGACTACAGCTCCGCATTCAACACCATAATCACAGCCAAGCTCCTATCAAAGCTCCAAAACCTAGGACTTGGCTCCTCTCTCTGCAACTGGATCCTCGACTTTCTGACCCGCAGACCGCACTCAGGAAGAATAAAGAACAACACCTCCTCCACAATGTTTCTCAATACCGGGGCCCACAAGGCTGTGTACTTAGCCCACTACTATACTCCCTGCTCATACACGACTGCGAGGCAAAATTTGGCTCCAACTACATCTGAAAGTTTGCTGACGACACGACCAGAGTGGGCCAGATCTCGAACAACGATGAGTCAGAAAACAGGAGGGCTATAGAGAATCTAGTGGAGTGGTGCAGCGACAACAATCTCTCCCTCAATGCCAGCAAAACTAAAGAGCTGATCATTGACTTCAGGAAGCAAAGTACTGTACACACCCCTGTCAGCATCAACGGGGCCGAGGTGGAGATGGTTGACAGTTTCAAATTCCTAGCTGTGAAATCAGCAACAATCTGTCCTGGTTCACCCACGTCGAAGCAATGTCCAAAAAAGAACAACAGCGCCTATACTTACTCAGAGAACTAAGGAAATTCGGAATGTTCACATTAACCCTGACCAACTTTTACAGATGCACCATAGAAAGCATCCTATCGGGCTGCATCACAGCCTGGTATGGCAACTGCTCGGCCCAGGACCGCAAAAACTTGGGAGAGTCGTGAACACCGCCCAGTCCATCACACGAACCTGCCTGCCATCCGTTGACTCCATCTGCACGTCCCGTTGCCTGGGGAAAGCGGGCAGCATAATCAAAGATCCCTCCCACCCTGCTTACTCATTCCTACAGATTCTTCCATTGGGCAGGAGATACAAGTCTGAGAACACTCACGAACAGGTCCAACACCAGCTCCTTCCCCGTTGTTACCTGTCTCCTAAACGGCCCTCTTATGGACTGATGGGGTTATAGACTGATCTTATTTCTTCAGACATCTTCTCTCCTGAGCTGTACTGCACTCTGTATGCTTCAGCCGAGGCCTGTGTCTCTGTATTTGCATTGTGTACCTTGTGTTTGCCCTATTGTGTATTTTATTTTTATGTGCGGAATGATCTGCCTGAGTTACACGTCGAACAATCCTTTTCACTGCTTCTCGGTACACGTGACAATGGCACAAACCAACAGGCCGCTGCCGAACTGCTGACCTTGCAGACAACAGAGATTGAGTTCCCCCTGTCACATTAACGAGGGAGCTCGCAATCTGCAAGGTCTTGGGAAAGACAATCATTCCCACCGCTAAGTCCAGTGGGTGTTGGGACATTATTGACAGGGGATTGTTATATAGAAACATGGAGCATGGGAGCAGGAGCAGGCCATTCGGCCCTTTCAGTCTGCTCCACATGCATTGTGTACATCGCTGATCATCCGACTCACTAACATGTTCCTGCTTCCCTCCCTATCCTTGGATCCCGTTAGCCCCAAGTCCCATAAACAACTGTTCCTTGAAAATATGCAATGTTTCAGCTTCACCTACTTTCTGTGGCGGAGAATTCCACAGGCTCGCAGCTCTCTGTGTGAGGAAATGTCTCCTTCTATCAGTTTTAAATGCCTGTCCGTATCCTCAGACTGTGCCCCTAGTTCCGGTCCTCTGTGCCATCCGGAACATCATTCCTACATTCACCTTTTTCATAGGTTTCTATGGTCCAGCCCCTCTCATTATTCTGAACTGGAGCGAATATTGTTGCGACCTCCTGGGCGAGTGTGCGGCCAGTTCCGGTCCCACAGACCCCGGAGTCCCAACAGGAGTGAATCAACCAATCATTAGCGTGTTTTCCAAAAGGTTTTAACCATTGACTGCTCCACTGAGCTACTGACACAAGATTTATAGTTAAAATATTAATACACTATTTATCAGCGTCTGAAGGAAATAATCTCCCTATTTGGGGAAAACCCCGTCCCACCCTCCACCCAGACACACATCAGGCAGCCACACGGTGGAGAGGTTGGGGAGGAATCAGAATAATTGGAATTAGAGGGGAGGGTTCGAGATGAATCTGCGCTGTTCCGGTTATGGCATTTTTAGGCGCTGGTTTTCTCTGAATGGCTCTGGGGAATGGATTCACACAGGTCAGTACAATTCTCACCTTCCAATATCAGATGGAGCTTTACACAAGAGATTCAGGTCGGTGCAATTTAAAGACAAAATGTTTATTTTGATGTTTCAAGGAACAGTTACAGAATAGAAAAGAAAAAGAGTTCCTCACATTGAATATTAAACAACGACCAAAAAGAAAGCTACATATCTCACAACCTCCTGCCCTGAGCCCCCCCCCCCCCCCCCCCCCCCCGCTGTCATCATGGCCGTGACTGGTCTCTGAAACGGGATATCACTGACATTTTTACATTGCTGTGTATTTGTTGATCCTGGTTTATTGGGTTCCACTGGGGCCCCTGCCGCTTGGCGATAGTGGTTCCCACGCCCCTGCTGCATTAGTTTAACCCCCCCCCCCCCAAAGAGCACTAACAAATCTCCCCTCCCAGGATATTTGTGCCCCTCAGGTTCAGATGTAGACCATCCTGTCTGTAGAGGTCCCACCTTCCCCAGAAACAGCCCCAGTTATCCAGAAATCAGAATCCCTCCCGCCTGCACCATCCCTGTAGCCGCGTGTGTAATTGCTCTCTCTCCCTATTCCTCATCTCACTATCACGTGGCACGGGCAACAACCCAGAGATAACAGCCCTGTTTGTTCTAGTTCTGAGCTTCCATCCTAGCTCCCTGAAAGCCTGCCTGACATCCTTGTCCCCTTTCCTACCTATGTCGTTAGTGCCAATGTGGACCACGACTTGGGGCTGCTCCCCCTCCCCCTAAGGACCCGGAAAACACGATCCGAGACATCACGTACCCTTGCACCTGGGAGGCAACATACCAAACGTGAGTCTCTCTCGCTCCCACAAAATCTCCTATCTGTGCCCCTGACTATAGAGTCCCCAATTACTAATGCTCTGCTCCTCTCCCCCCCTTCCCTTCTGAGCAACAGGGACAGACTCCGTGCCAGAGGCCCATACCCCATGGCTTACCCCTCGTAAGTCGTCCCCCCCACAAGTATCCAAAGCGCTATACTTGTTTCTCAGGGGAACGACCGCAGGGGATCCCTGCACTGACTGCTTCTTCCCAGTCCCTCTTACAGTTACCCATCTATCTCCAATCTTTGGTGTAACTAATTCCCTAAAGCTGCTATCTATGACCCCCTGTGCCTCCCGAATGATCCGAAGTTCTTCCAACTCCAGCTCCAGTTCCCTAATTCGGTCTTGGAGGAGCTGGAGATGGCAGCACTTCCTGCAGGTAAAATCAGCAGGGACACTAAAGGCATCCCTCACCTCAAACATCCTGCAGGAGGAACATTGCGCTCCCTTTCCTGCCATCCCTCTAACTTTCTACCATTTTAGCTCTCACTTCCACCCTATACCCGTAAACCAATTAACTCTCCTTCCCCTCCTAACATTTTGCACACAAAGGTCAATTTATCAGAGCCAATCCACCTAACCTGCACATCTTTGGAATGTGGGTGGAAACCGGAGCACCCGGAGGAAACCCACACACACACGGGGAGAATCTGCAGACTCCGCACATACAGTGATCAAGCGGGGAATCGAACCTGTGACCCTGGAGCTGTGAAGCCACAGTACACCATGCTGCAAATACAGTGTTCCTGTGTAGCATGTAATTAATTAAAGAGGTCCTGCTGCGGTACATTATTTCCAATGGTTCCAGGGTGGAAGTTCATGATTTACTGGGGTCCCTGGATCGTATATAATTATTTACATTTGTCTCTTGTTAGCATATCATTATTTACAGTGGTCCCTGGATCGTATATAATTATTTACATTGGTCTCTGGGCAGCATATCATTATTTACAGTGGTCCCTGGATCGTATATCATTATTTACATTGGTCCCTGGGCAGTATATCATTATTTACAGTGGTCCCTGAGTAGTATATCGTTATTTACAGTAGTCCCTGGGTAGTGTATCATTATTTACAGTGGGCGTAGATAGTATATCATTATTTATCTTGATCCCTGTGCAGTATGTAATTATTTACAGTGATCCCTGTGCAGAATATCATTATGTACTGTCGTCCTTGGTGGTGGATCATTATTTACTGTGACCCCTGTTCAGTTTATTATTATTTACTGAGGTCCCTGGGTAGTAAATCATTATTTACAGTGATCTCTCTGTAGTATATCATTATTTACAGTGGTCCCTTTGGTAGTCTATCATTATTTATAGTGGTGCCTGGGTAGTGTACCATTATTTACAGTGGTTCCTGAGTAGTATATCATTATTTACAGTTGTCCCTGGGTAGTATATCATTATTGACATTTCCATAGGTAGTATACCATTATTTAACGAGGTCCCTGTGCAGCATGTAATTATTTACCGTGATCATTGGTGGTAGACCATTATCTACTGTGGTTCCTGGTTAATGCATCCTTAGTTGCAGTTGTCCCTCTGTAGTCTATTATTATTTACCGTGGACCCTGGATAGTGTATCATTATTCACAGTGGTCCCGGGGTAGGATTTCAGTATAGACAGTGGTCCCTGGATAGTCTATCATTATTTACAGTGGTCCCTGGGTAGTATGTCCTTATTTTCATTGGTCCCTGGCCGAATATCATTACTTACAGTAGTCCCTGGGTGGTATATCATTATTTACAGTAGTTCGTGGGTAGTATAACATTATTTAGAACGGTCCCAGGGTGGAATTTCATTTAATACAGTTGCCTCTGGATAGTATATCATTATTTACAGTGGTGCCTGGGCAGTATATCATTATTTATAGTCGTCCCTCGGAAATATATCATTATTTACAGTGTTAGAACGTAGAAGATAGAACAGACAGTGCAGAAGGAGGCCATTCGGCCCATAGAGCCTGTACCGACCCACTTAAGCTCTCACTTCCACCCTATCCCCATAATCCAATGACCTCTCCTTCCCCTCCGAACATTTTACACACGAAGGGCAATTTATCAGGGCCAATTCACCTAACCTGCACATCTTTGGAATGTGGGTGGAAACTGGAGCACACGGAGGAAACCCACGCAGACACGGGGAGAACGTGGGGAGAAAGTGCAGACTCCGCACAGACAGTGACCCAGCGGGTAATCGAACCTGTGACCCTGGTGCTGTGAAGCCACAGTACTATTCACTTATGCTATCATGCTGCCCTACAGTGTTCCTGTGTAGCATGTAATAAATTACAGAGGTCCCTGTGTAGTACATCATTATTTACAACGGTCCCAGTATGGAAGTTCATTATTTACTGTGCTCCCTGGATCGTATATCATTATTTACACTGGTCCCTGGATAGTATATCATTATTTACAGTGGTACTGGGTCGTATAGCATTATTTACAGTGGTCCCTGGGTAGTATATCATTATTTACACTGGTCCCTGGACAGTATATCATTATTTACAGTGGTACTGGGTCGTATAGCATTATTTACAGTGGTCCCTGGGTAGTATATCAGTATTTGCAGAGGCCCCTGGGTAGTACATCATTACTTACAACGGCACCTGTGTGGAATTTAATCATTTACAGTGGTCCCTGGATAATATATCATTATTTCCACTGTTCCCTGGGTAATATATCATTATTTACAGTAGTCCCTGGGCAGAATATCATTATTTACAGTGGTCCCTGGGTAGCATATCATTATTTACAGTGGTCCTGGGTCGTATATAATTATTGACAGAGGTCCCTGGGTAGTATATCATTACTTACAACGGCACCGGTGTGGAATTTAATTATTTACAGTGGTCCCTGGGTAATTTATCATTATTTTCAGTGGTCCCTGGGTAGTATGACATTACTTACAGTGGTCCCTGTATGGCATATCATTATTTACAGTGGTGCCTGGGTTGTATATTATTATTGATAACGGTCCCAGGGTGGAATGTCATTGTACACAATGGCCCCTGGGTGGAATTTAATTATTTACAGTGCTCCCTGGGTAGTACATCTTTCTTTACGACCGTCCCCGCGTGGAATTTCATTATTTACAGTTGTCCCTGGATTGTATATCATTATTTATAGTGGTCCGTGGGCAGTATGTCATTATTTACATTGACATATATCATTATTTATAGCGGTCCCTGGGTGGTATATCGTTATTTACAGTGGTCCCTGTGTAGTATATCATTATTTATAGCGGTCCCTGGGTGGTATATCATTATTTATAGCGGTCCCTGGGCAGTATATCATTATTTACAGTGGTCCCTGTGTAGTATACCATTATCTATAGCGGCCTGTGGGTGGTATTTCATTATTTACAGTGGTCCCTGTGTAGTATATAATTAATTACAACTGTGCCGTGTCGAATATCATTATTTACAGTTGTCCCTGGATACTACATCATTATTTACAGTGGTTCCAGTGTCTTATATTATTATTTATAGTCGTCCCTGGATAGTAAATCATTAGTTAAAACGGACCCAGGGTGGAAGTTCATTCTTGACAGTGATTCCTGGATAGTATTTCATTATTTCCAGTGGTCCCTGGGCAGCATGTTATTATTTACAGTGTTTAAAAGAGGAGGTCCGCAGAAAGCGGGTAATTATAGGCCGGTAAACTTAACTTCAGTTGTAGGGAAAATGCTGGAATCTATCATGAAGGAGTAAAAAGCGGTGCACCTGGAGGGAAATTATCCCATTGGGCAGAGACAGCATGGGTTCATAAAGGGTAGGTCGTGCCTGACTAATTTGGTAGAATTTTTTGAGGACGTTACCAGTGCAGTCGATAACGGGGAGCCAATGGATGTGGTATATCTGGATTTCCAGAAAGCTTTTGACAAAATGTGCCGCACAAAAGGTTGCTCCATAAACTAAAGATGCATGGCATTGAGGATAAAGTGGTAGCATGGGAAGAGGATTGGTTAACTAACAGAAAGCAGAAAGTGGGGATGAATGGGTGTTTCCCTGGTTGGCAACCTGTAACTAGTGGGGTCCCTCAAGGATCAGTGTTGGGCCCGCAGTTGTTCACAATTTACATAGATGATTTGGAGTTGGGGACCAAGTGCAATGTGGCAAAGTTTGCAGACGACACTAAGATGAGTGGTCAAGCAAAAAGTGCAAACGATACCGGAAGTCTGCAGAAGGATTTGGATAGGTTAGGTGAATGGGCTAGGGTCTGGCAGATGGAATTCAATGTTGTCAAGTGAGAGGCTATCTATTTTGGGAAGGCTAACAGCAGAATGGATTATTATTTAAACGGTAAGATGTTAAAACATGCTGCTGTGCAGAGGTTCCTGTGTGTGCTGGTGCACGTGTCGCAAAAAGTTGGTGTGCAGATGCAACAGGCGATTAAGAAGGCTAATCGAGTTTTGTCTTTCATTGCAAGAGGGATGGAGTTCAAGACCAGGTAGGCTATGCTGCAATTGTATAAGGTGTTGTCGAGGCCACGTCTGGAGTATTGTGTTCAGTTTTGGTCTCCTCACCTGTGAATGGCCATATTGGCACTGGAGGGAGTGCAGAGGAGATTCACTAGGTTGATCCCAGAGTTGAGGGGATTAGATTATGTCGAGAGGTTGAGTAGACTGGGACTGTAATCGTTGGAGTTTAGAAGGATGAGGGGGGATCTTATTTAAACATATACAATTATGAAGGGAATAGATAGGATAGATAGATAGGGGCAGAACGGTAGCATTGTGGGTAGCACAATTGCTTCACAGCTCCAGGGTCCCAGGTTCGATTCCGGCTTGGGTTACTGTCTGTGCGGAGTCCGCACATCCTCCCCGTGTGTGCGTGGGTTTTCTCCGAGTGCTCCGGTTTCCTCCCACAGTCCAAAGATGTGCAGGTTAGGTGGATTGGCCGTGATAAATTGCCCTTTGTGTCCAAAATTGCCAAGAGTGTTGGGTGGGGTTGCTGGGTTGTGGGGATAGGGTGGAGGTGTGGACCTTGGGTAGGGTGCTCTTTCCAAGAGCCGGTGCAGACTCGATGGGCCGAATGACCTCCTTCTGCACTGTAAATTCTATGAGATGCGGGCAGGTTGTTTCCACTGGTCGGGGAAAGCAGATCTAAGGGGCATAGCCTCAAAATAAGGGGAAGTAGATTTAGGACCGAGTTTAGGAGCAACCTCTTCACCCAAAGGGTTGTGAATCCCTGGAATTCCTTGCCCAGCGAAGCAGTTAAAGCTCCTTCTTTCAACGTTTTTAAGGAAAAGATAGATACCTTTCTAAAGAATAAAGGGATTCGGGGATATGGTGTACGGGCCGGAGAGTGGAGCTGAGTCCACAAAGATCAGCCATGATCTCAATGAATGGCGGAGCAGGCTCCGGGGGGGGGGGGGGGCAGATGGCCTCCTCCTGTTCCGAGTTCTTATGTTCTTATGTCTCTGTGTCGTTTCACATTATTTACAGTGGTCCGTGGCTAGCACATCATTATTTACAGTGGTCCGTGGCTAGCACATCATTATTTACAGTGGTCCCTGGGATGTATGTCGTTATGTACAGAGGTCCCTGTGCAGTATGTCATTATTCACTGTGGCCCTGGACAGTATATGTGGGCAATACATGGGCAGTACTGTGAGTTTGGGAATTTGAATCTAGGTGGGAATTGAATCAAATCAGTAAGGCAGTTCCTTTTATATTTCAGGTGTTTAAATTAATTTAAACTAAGCTAGAATTGTGGAGTGTAGGTTAACAAGGGCTGCCCCACCCACTCGCATAACTGGTTGGCAGTTAAGTGTCAGTCACTTTAATCTACTTTGATCTAAAAGCAGGTGGGGGAGGGGAGTCAACTCAGGGCAATTTATAAAGAGCAACTGTAACTCACCCCCAGTGAGCCTGAGAAGACACATCCAGAGTGAGACAGCAAAGAGTGAGTTTGGGAATTTGAATCTAGGTGGGATTACGAAGCTGGGTGGGAAGGAAGTGCTTTTTCTCCCTGGTAAGTGACTGGTAAGTAGTTTTTCTGTTTTCTTTTTCTTTTCATCGGTATATTTATTCATTTTTTCTTCGTTGTTTATTTGTTTGTTTATTTTTTAAAATATTTTTTGGAAATTGTAATTGTTGAAGTTAACCGAAGGTTTAAGACATGGCAGGAGATCTCAGACCCGTGCCATGCCCCTCGTGTGCGATGTGGGAGCTCAGGGACACGTCCACTGTCCCTGGCTCCTTCACGTGCAAGAAGTGTGTCCAGTTGCAACTCCTGTTAGACCGCTTGACGGCTCTGGTGCTGCGGATAGACTAAGGGGCAGTTTTGCACAGGGCTAAATCGCTGGCTTTGAAAGAAGACCTCGGCAGGCCAGCAGCACGGTTCGTTTCCCGTAACAGCCTTCCCGAACAGGCGCCATAATGTGGCGACAAAGTGCTTTTCACAGTAAGTTCATTTGAAGCCTACTTGTGACAATAAACGATTTTCATTTCATTTCTTTGGAGCATCCGCGATGCTGAGGACGTCGTGGATAGCACGTTTAGCGAGTTGGTCACACCGCAGGTGAAAGGTACTGAGGGAGATAGAAAATGGGTGACCAAAAGACAGAGCAAGAGTAGGAAGGCAGTGCAGGTGACCCCTGCGGTCATCTCCCTGCAAAACAGTTATACCGCTTTGGATACTGTTGAGGGAGATGGCTCACCAGGGGAAGGCAGCAGCAGCCACGTTCATGGCACCGTGGCTGGCTCTGCTGCGCAGCAGGGCAGGAAGAAGCATGGCAGTGCTATAGTGATAGGGGACTCGTTCGTAAGGGGAATAGGCAGGTGGTTCTGCGGAAGCAATCGAGACCCCAGATGGTATGTTGCCTCCCTGGTGCAATGGTCAAGGATGTCTCGGAGCGGCTGCAGGACATTTTGGGGGTGGGGGGGGGGGGGGGGGTGGAGGGTGAACAGCCAGCTGTCGTGGTGCACATAGGCACGAACGATATATGTACAAAAAACCGGGACGAGGTCCTACAGGCTGAATTCAGGGAGTTATGAGTTAAACTAAAAAGTAGGACCTCAAAGGTAGTAATCTCAGGATTGCAACCAGTGCAACGGAGAGTCAGAGTAGGAATGTCAGGATAGATAGGATGAATGCGTGGCTCGAGAGATGTTGCGAGAGGGAGGGATTCAATTTCCTGGGGCATTGGAATCGGTTCTGGGGAGATGGGATCAGTACACACCGGACGGTCTGCACCTGGGCAGGACTTGAACCGATGTCCTAGGGAGAGTGTTTGCTAGAGCTGTTGGGGAGAGTTTAAAGTTAGGTGGCGGGGGGGGGGGGGGGGGGGGGGGTGCGGGGGTGGGGGGGGGGGGGGTGGGGAACCGATGCAGGAATTTGGAAGGTAGTAAAACAGGGATAGAAACAAAAGGCAGTCAGGGGGAAAGTGTATGACAGAGAAGCCATAGTCAAAAATCAAAAAAGGCGACATTACAAGGTACAGTGACTGAGGAGAGCTCAGTGAATCGCACCAGGAATACTAAAAGGAATAAAACGGGAGGTGAAAACATTAATGGAAAGCGACACAGCAGGTTGTTACATGAAGATATGGGTTCAACGACAAGGAAAATTAGGAGAAAGGTTAGGAGGAAATATTACTTAGGAGACGTCACTGATCGAGGTATTAAGATTCAAAACAGAGGTAAAAAGACAATATAAGTGTACTTTACCTGAATGGTCGTAGTATTCGGATAAATATAAATGAGTTGATGGGACAAATCATCGTGAATGACTATGATTTAAAGGCCATTCCTGAAACATGGTTAAAGGATGGTCATGACTGGGAGTTAAATATCCGAAGGGATCAAACTATTCGGAAGGACAGAGTGGATGGTAAGGGAGGTGGTGTAGCTCTCTTATTTAAGGATGACATCCGGGCAATATTAAGGGATGACATCTGTGCTTTGGAGGATAAGTTTGAATCCATTTGGGTGGAAATCAGGAATAGTAAGGCGAAAAAGTCACTGATAGGAGTAGCCTATAGGCCACCAAATAGTAACATTATAGTTGGGTGGCAATAAACAAAGAAATAACTGATGCATGTAGAAATGGTACAGCAATTATCATGGGGGATTTTAATCTACATGTCGATTGGTTTAAACAGGTCGGTCAAGGCAGCCTTGAGGAGGAGTTTATAGAATGTATCCGCGATAGTTTCCTCGAACAGTATGTAATGGAACCTACGAGGGAACAAGCAGTCCTAGATCTGGTCCTGTGTAATGAGACAGGATTGATTCAGGATCTCATCGTTAGGGATCCGCTCGGAAGGAACGATCACAATATGGTGGAATTTAAAATACAGATGGAGGGTGAGAAGGTAAAATCAAACACTAATGTTTTGTGTTGAAACAAAGGAGATTACAATGGGATGAGAGAAGAACTAGCTAAGGTAGACTGAGAGAAAATACTTTATGGTGAAACAGTGGAGAACCTTCCAAGCAATTTTTTACAGTGCTCAGCAAAGGTTCATACCAACAAAAAGGATGGACGGTAGAAATAGGGGAAATCTACCGTGGATATCTAAGGAATTAAGGGAGAGTATCAAATTGAAGGAAAAATCATACAAAGTAGCAAAGACTAGTGGGAGACTAGATGACTGGGAAATCTTTAGGGGGCAACAGGAAGCTACTAACAAAGCTATAAAGAAGATTAAGATAGATTATGAGAGTAAACTTGCTCAGAATATAAAAACATATAGTAAACGTTTCTGCAAATATAAAAAACAAAAAAGAGTGGCTAAGGTAAATATTGGTCCTTTAGAGGATGAGAAAGGAGATTTAATAATGGGAGATGAGGAAATGGCTGAGGAACTAAACAGGTTTTTTGGGTCGGTCTTCACGGTGGAAGACACAAATAACATGCCAGTGACTGATGAAAATTAGGCTATGACAGATGAGGACCTTGAGAGGATTGTTATCACGAAGGAGGTTGTGATGGGCAAGCTAATGGGGCAAAAGGTAGACAAGACTCCTGGCCCTGATGGAATGCACCCCAGAGTGCTAAAAGAGATGACTAGGGAAATTGCAAATGCACTAGTGATAATTTACCAAAATTCACTAGACTCTGGGGTGGTCCCGGCGGATTGGAAATGAGCAAACGTGACACCACTGTTTAAAAAAGGTAGGCAGAAAGCGGATAATTATAGGCCAATGAGCTTAACTTCGGTAGCAGGGCAGATGCTGGAATCTATCATCAAGGAAGAAATAGCGAGGCATCTGGATGGAAATTGTCCCATTGGGCAGACGCAGCATGGGTTCATAAAGGGCAGGTCATGCCTAACTAATTTTGTGGAATTGTTTGAGGACATTACCAGTGCGGTAAATAACGGCGAGCCAATGGATGTAGTATATCTGGATTTCCAGAAAGCCTTTGACAAGGTGTCACACAAACGTTTGCTGCATAAGATAAAGATGCATGGCATTAAGGGGAAAGTAGTAGCATGGATAGAGGATTGGTTCATTAATAGAAAGCAAAGAGAGGGGATTAATGGCTGTTTCTCTGGTTGGCAATCAGTAGCTAGTGGTGTCTCTCAGGGATCAGTGTTGGGCCCACAAGTGTTCACAATTTACATAGATGATTTGGAGCTGGGGACCAAGGGCAATGTGTCCCTGCTTGCAGACGACAGTAAGATGAGTGGGGAAGCAAGAAGTGCAGAGGATACTGGAAGTCTGCAGAGGGATTTGGAAAGGGAACATGAATGAGCTAGCGTCTGGCAGATGGAATACAATGTCGACAAATGTGAGGTTATCCATTTTGGTAGGAATAACAGCAAAATGGATTATTATTTATTGATAAAATATTAAAACATGCTGCTGTGCAGAGAGACTTGGGTGTGCTAGTGCACGAGTAGCAAAAAATTGGTTTACAGGTGCATCAGGTGATTAAGAAGGCAAATGGAATTTTGACCTTGATTGCTAGAGGGATGGAGTTTAAGACTAGGGAGGTTATGCTGCAATTGTATAAGGTGCTCGTGAGGCCACACCTGGAGCATTGTGTTCAGTTTTGGTCTCCTTACTTGAGAAAGGACGTACTGGCGCTGGAGGGTGTGCTGAGGAGATTCACTAGGTTAATCCCAGACCTGAAGGGATTGGATTACGAGGAGAGGTTGAGTAGACTGGGACTCTACCCGTTGGAAGTCAGAATGATGAGGGGGGGATCTTATAGAAACATATAAAATTATGACTGGAATAGATACGATAGATGCGGGCAAGTTGTTTCCACTGGCGGGTGAAAGCAGAACTAGGGGGCATAGACTCAAAATGAGGGGAAGTAGATTTATCACAGAATTTATCATATAATTTACAGTGCAGAAGGAGGCCATTCGGCTCATCGAGTCTGCACCGGCTCCTGGAAACAGCACTCCACCCAAGGTCAACACCTCCACCCCACCCCCACAACCCAGTAACCCCCCCCCCCCCACCCCCACCCCCAACACTAAGGGCAATTTTGGACACAAAGGGCAATTTATCATGGCAAATCCACCTAACCTGCACATCTTTGGACTGTGTGAGGAAACCGGAGCACCCGGAGAAAACCCACGTACACACGGGGAAGATGTGCAGACTCCGCACAGACAGTGACCCAAGCCGGAATCGAACCTGGAACCCTGGAGCTGTGAAGCAATTGTGCTAGCCATAATGCTACCGTGCTGCCCGAGTTAGGACTGAGTTTATGAGGAACCTCTTCACCCAAAGGGTTGAGAATCTATGGAATTCATTGCCCAGTGAAGCAGTAGAGGCTCCTTCATTAAATGTTTTTATGATAATGATAGATAGTTTTTTTCGAAGAATAAAGGGATTAAGGGTTATGGTGTTCTGGCCAGAAAGTGGAGCTGAGTCCACAAAAGATCAGTCATGATCTCATTGAATGGTGGAGCAGGCTCGAGGGACCAGATGGCCTACTCGTGCTCCTAGTTCTTATGTTCTTATATCATTATTTACAACTGCCCCGGTGAAATTTCATTATTTACAGTGGTCCCTCGGTAGCATATCAATATTTACATTGGTCCCAGGACAGTTATTCATTATTTGCAGTGGTCCATGAGTAGTGCATTATTGTTTACAGTGGTCCCTGGGTACTATGTAATTATTTACAGCGGTCACTGGGTCGTATATCATTATTTATAGTGCTCCCTGTGCAGTGTATCATTATTTACAGTGGTGCCTGGGTACTATATCATTATGTACAACGGGCGTAGGGTGGAATTTCATTATTTACAGTGATCCCTCGGTAGTATATTTTTTATTCACGGTGATCGATGGATAGTATATCATCATTATTTACTGTGATCCCTGGATAGCATATCATAATTTACAGATGTCCGTGCGCGGTACATCTTTATTCACTGTGGCCCTGGCCAGTAAATTATTATTTACAATTGCCCCAGAGTGGAATTTCATGATTTACAGTAGTCCCTGGGTAGTATAGCATTATTTATAATGGTCCCTGGGGAGGATCTCATTATTTGCAGTGTTCCCTGGGCAGTATTTCATTATTTGCAGTGGTCCGTTGGCAGCATGTCATTCTTTACAGTGGTCCCTGTGTAGTATATCATTATTTACAGTGGCCCCTGCGTCGCATATCATTATTTACAGTGGTCCCTGGGAAGTATTTCATTATTTAGAGAGGTCCCTGGGTAATATATCATTATTTACAGAGATCCCTGGGTTGTATATCATCATTTACAGAGATCCTTGGGTAGTATATCATTATTTCCAGCGGTCCCTTGGCAGTATGGCATTATTTAAAGTGATCCCTGTATGGCACATCATTATTTACAACGATCCCAGGGTGGAATTTCATTATTTACTGTGGTCCCTCGATAGTATATCATTATTTACAGTGGTCCCTGTGTAGTCTCTCATTATTTACAGGCGTCCCTGTGTTGTATATCATTATTTACAGTGGTCATAGGTAGTAAAGCATTATTTAACGTGGTCCCTGGGCAGAATGCAATTATTTACCATGATCCTTGGTGGTAGATCATTATTAACTGTGGTCCCTGGTCAGTGTATCATTATTTACAGTGATCCCTATGTAGTAATCATTATTTACAGTGGCCGCTGGGTAGTACATAATTGTTTACAACGCTCCTAGGATGCTATGTCATTATTTACAGAGATCCCTGGATAGTCTATCATTATTTCCAACGGTCCCAAAGTGGTATTTCATTATTTACAGAGGTCCCTGGATAGTATATCATTGTTTACATATGGTCCCTGGGTAGTATATCATTATTTGCAGTGGCTCCTGGGTAGTATATCACTATTTGTAGTTATCCCTGAGTCGTATGTCATTATTTCCAGTGGTCCCAGGATAGTTTTTCACTATTTACATTGATCCCTGGCTAATATCGTTATTTGCAACGGTCCCAGGGTGGAATTTCATTATTTACGGTGTTCCATCGGTCGTATATTTTTAATTACTGTGGTCCCTGGGGTGTATATCATTATTTGCAGTGGTCCCTGGGTAGTAAATTATTATTATGAACCGAGCTGGGACCAGTGTTCTGGAGAAAAGAATAAATAGGGTGGTCAATAGAACTTTAAACTAAAGATTGGTGGTGGGGTGGGGGGGGGGGGGGGGGGGGAGGAAAGGTCAGGGAACCAAGAGGTGAAGTAATCAGTGGGGAGCGTAGCTGCTTAGGAATACAAAAAAAACACGAACAGACAAAACTCAGGAGTGGTTACGATTGTCCCCATCCCACAAAATATGACACAGTGTATGGAAAGGCTCAGTAAACCAAGGTCCACCACACTAAGAAAACAAAAAGGGACGGTCAATAGAGAATTAAAGGTGCTATATTTAAATGCGCGCAGTGTACGGAAAAGGTAGATGAGCTTGTGGCCCAGATTGTGACTGGCAGGTATGATGTGGTAGGCATCACAGAGACATGGTTGCAGGGGGTTCAGGACTGGCATTTAAACATCCAGGGATTCACAACCTATCGAAAAGACAGAGAGGTGGGCAGAGGGGGCGGGGTTGCGTTGTTAATTAGGAATGGAATTAAATCAATAGCACTAAACGACATGGGGTCAGATGATGTGGAGTCTGTGTGGGTAGAGTTGAGAAACTACAAAGGCAAAAAAACCATAATGGGAGTTATGTACAGGCCTCCTAAAAGTGGTCAGGATCAGGGGCACAAGATGCACCACGAATTAGAAAGTGCATGTCAGAAAGGCAAGGTCACAGTGATTATGGGGGACTTTAATATGCAGGTGGGCTGGGTAAATAATACTGCCAGTGGACCCAAGGAAAGGGAATTAATTGAATGTTCCAGGAGGGCTTTTTGGAACAGCTTGTGATGGAGCCCACGAGGGAACAGGCCATTCTGGACTTAGTGTTATGTAATGAGCCAGACTTGATTAAAGATCTTAAAGTAAAGGTGCACTTAGGAGGCAGTGATCATAATATGGACGTATTCAATCTCCAATTTGAAAGAAAGAAGGTAGAATCAGATGTAAAGGTGTTACAGTTAAATAAAGGTAACTACAGGGGCATGAGGGAGGAACTGACGAAAGTCGACTGGGAGCAGAGCCTAGTGGGAAAGACAGTAGAACAGCAATGGTAGGAGTTTCTGGGAGTAATTTAGGACACAGTACAGAGCTTCATCCCAAAGAAAAGAAAGGTTATCAGAGGGGGGATTAGGCAGCCATGGCTGACAAAGGAATTTAGGGAATGCATCAAAGCAAAAGAGAAAGCCTATAATGTGGCAAAGAGTAGTGGGAAGTCAGAAGATTGGGTAGGCTACAAAAGCAAACAGAGGATAACAAAGAGAGAGATAAGGAAAGATAGGATCAAATTTGAAGGTAGGCTAGCCAGTAACATTAGGAATGATAGTAAAAGTCTCTTTAAATACATTGAAAACAAACGGGAGGCAAAAGGTGACATTGGGCCGCTCCAAAATGACGCTGGTAATTTTGTGCTGGGAGACAAGGAAATAGCTGAGGAATTGAATAAGTACTTTGCGTCAGTCTTCACAGTAGAATACATGAGTAATATCCCAACAATTCCGGAGAGTCAGGGGGCAGAGTTGAATATGGTAGCCATCACAAAGGAGAAAGTGCAAGAGAAATTAAGAGGTCTAAAAATTGATGCATCTCCGGGCCCAGATGGGCTACATCCTAGAGTTCTAAAGGAGATAGCTGAAGAAATAGTGGAGGCGTTAGTTATGATCTTTCAAAAGTCACTGGAGTCAGGGAAAGTCCCAGAGGATTGGAAAATCGCTGTTGTAACCATCCTGTTCAAGAAGGGAACAAGGAAAAAGATGGAAAATTATAGGCCAATTAGCCTAACCTCGGTTGTTGGCAAGATTCTAGAATCCATTGTTAAGGATGAGATTTCTAAATTCTTGGAAGTGCAGGGTCGGATTAGGACAAGTCAGAATGGATTTAGTAAGGGGAGGTTATGCCTGACAAACCTGTTAGAGTTCTTTAGAGATAACAATGTTAGAGATAACAATGGATGTTATCTATCTTGACTTCCAAAAGGCCTTTGATAAGGTGCCTCACGGGAGACTGCTGAGTAAAATAAGGGCCCATGGTATTCGAGGCAAGTTACTAACATGGATTGACGATTGGCTGTCAGGCAGAAGGCAGAGAGTTGGGATAAAAGGTTCTTTTTCGGAATGGCAACCGGTGACGAGTGGTGTCCCGCAGGGTTCAGTGTTGGGGCCACAGCTGTTCTCTTTATATATTAACGATCTAGATGACGGGACTGAGGGCATTCTGGCTAAGTTTGCCGATGATACAAAGATCGGTGGAGGGGCAGGTAGTATGGTGGAGGTGGGGAGGCTGCAGCAAGATTTAGACAGTTTAGGAGAGTGGTCCAATAAATGGCTGATGAAATTCAACGTGGGCAAGTGCGTGGTCTTGCACTTTGGAAAAAAGAATAGAGGCGTGGACTATTTTCTAAACGGTAACAAAATTCAAAATGCTGAAGTGCAAAGGGACTTGGGAGTCCTAGTCCAGGATTCTCTGAAGGTAAACTTGCAGGTTGAGTCCGTAATTAAGAAAGCAAATGCAATGTTGTCATTCATCTCAATAGGCTTGGAATATAAAAGCAGGGATGGACTCCTGAAGCTTTATAAAGCATTAGTTAGGCCCCATTTAGAATACTGTGTGCAATTTTGGGCCCCACACCTCAGGAAGGACATATTGGCACTGGAGCGGGTCCAGCGGAGATTCACACGGATGATCCCAGGAATGGTAGGCCTAACATACGATGAACGTCTGAGGATCCTGGGATTATATTCATTGGAGTTTAGAAGGTTGAGGGGAGATCTAATAGAAACTTACAAGATAATGAATGGCTTAGATAGGATTTATGTAGGGAAGTTGTTTCCATTAGCAGGGGAGACTAGGACCCGGGGGCACAGCCTTAGGATAAAAGGGAGTCACTTTAGAACAGAGATGAGGAGAAATGCCTTCAGCCAGAGAGTGGTGGGTCTGTGGAATTCATTGCCACAAAGGGCGGTGGAGGCCGGGACGTTGAGTGTCTTTCAGACAGAAGTTGATAAATTCTTCATTTCTCGAGGAATTAAGGGCTATGGAGAGAGAGCGGGTAAATGGAGTTGAAATCAGCCATGATTGAATGGTGGAGTGGACTCGATGGGCCGAATGGCCTACTTCCGCTCCTATGTCTTATGATCTTATGGTCCCTGGGCAATATATCATTGTTTACAGTGGTCCCTGGGCGGTATGTCATTCTTTACAGTGGCCCCTGTGCAGGATAGCATTATTTACAACTGTCACAGGATGGAATTTCATTATTTACAGAGGTCTCTGGATAGTATATTATCATTTACAGTGGTCCATGTGTAGCATAACGTTAATTACAGCGGTCATAGGTCGTAACGCATTATTTAACATGGTCCCTGTGTTGTATATAATTATTTACAGTGATCACTGGGCAGAATGCAATTATTTAGCGTGATCCTTGGTGGCAGATCTTTATTAACTGTGGTCCCTGGTTAGTGTATGATTATTTACAGTGATCCCTGGGTAGTATATCATTATTTGCAGTTGTCCCTGTGTAGTACATCATTATTCAAAACGGTCCCAGGGTGGAATTTTATTATTTACAACGGGGTCAGGCTGGTATTTCTGTATTTGCAGAGGTCCCTGGATAGTATACCATTATTTGCAGTGTGTGGCATATCATGATTTACATTGCCCATAGGTAGTATGTCGTTATTTGACGTGGCCCCTGAGTAGTATGTAATTATTTAGTGATCCCTGGGCAGAATATCATTATAAACCGTGACCCTTGGTGGTAGGTCATTATTTACTGTCGTCCCTGTTCAGTATATCATTATTTATTGAGATCCCTGGGATAATCTATCCTTATTTGAGTGGGCCCTGTGTAGCATATCATCAATTACCGTGGTCTCTGTGTATTACATCCTGATTTACAACCGTCCCAAGGTGGAAATTCATTTTTTACTGTGGTCCCTGGTCAGTGTCGCATTACTTATAGTGTTCCCTGGGTAGTATATCATTATTTGCAGTGGTCCCTGTGTAGCATGTCATTAATTACAGTGGTCCCTGTGTCGTACATCATGATTTACAACCGGCCCAAGGTGGAAATCCATTATTTACAGTCGTGCCTGGATAGTGTTCGATTATTTACAGTGGTCCCTGGGTACAATATCATTATTTTCTGTGGTCCCTGACTAGTATATCATTATTTACAGAGGTCGCTGTGCAGTACATCTTTATCCACTGTGTCCATGGGCAGTATATCATTATTTACAACGGTCCCAGGCTGAAAGTCCATTATTTACAGTGTTCCCTGGGTCGTAAATCGTTATTTACAAGCTACCTTAGTAGTATATCGTTATTCACAGTGGCCCTGAGACGTATATCATTATTTGCATTGGTTCCTGGGCAGCGTGTCATTGTTTAACGTGGTCCCTGTGTAATACATCATTAGTTACAACGTCCCAGGGTCGAATTTCATTATTTACAGTGATCCCTGTTTAATATATCATTATTGACAGTGGTCCCTGGGTAGTAGATCATTATTTACTATGGTCCCTGGTTAGCAGATCATTGTTTACAGTGGTCCCTGGCTATTATGTCATTATTTACAGTGATCCCTGGGCAGAATGTCATTATTTACCGCGACCCTTGGTGGTAGATCATTATTTACTGTTGTCCCTGGTTAGTGTATCATTATTTATAGTGATCCCTGGGTAGTCTATCATTATTTGCAGTGGTCCCTGTGCAACATGACATTAATTACAACCGTCCCTGTGTAGTACATCATGATTTACAACCGTCCCAAGGTGGAATTTCATTATTTACAGTGATCCCTGTATAGTGTAGCATTATTTACAGATGTCCCTGGGTAGCATATCATCTTTTATGGTGGTTCCTGGGCAGTATATCATTATTTACGGTGGTTCCTGGGAAATAAATCTCTATTTACAGTGGTCACTGTATAGAATATCATTAATTACAGTGGTCCCTGGGTAGTAGATCATTAGTTACAACGGTCCCAGGGTGGAATTTCATAATTTACATTTGTCCCTGGATAGTATATCATTATTTACAGTGGTCACTGGGTAGTATTTTATTATTTACAGTGGTCCCTGGTTAGTATATTATTATTTATGGTGGTCCCTGGGTAGCATATCAGCATTTACAGTGTTCCTTGGGCTGTATGCAGTTATTTACAAAGGCCCCTGTGTAGTAGCTCATTATTCACTGTGGCCATGGCAGTTTTGCATTATTTACAACGGGGCCAGGGTAGAATTTCATTATTTGCAGTCGTCCCTGGGCAGCATATCATTATTTACAGTGGTCCCTGGGCAGCATATCATTATTTACAGTGGTCCCTGGGCAGCATATCATTATTTACAGTAGTCCCTGGGCAGCATATCATTATTTACAGTAGTCCCTGGGCAGCATATCATTATTTGCAGTCGTCCCTGGGCAGCATATCATTATTTACAGTGGTCCCTGGGCAGCATATCATTATTTACAGTAGTCCCTGGGCAGCATATCATTATTTACAGTGGTCCCTATGCAGCATATCATTATTTACAGTGGTCCCAGGGTAGTATACGTTTATTTGCAGTTGTCGCTGGGCACTATGACATTGTTTACAGTGGTCCCTGTGTTGCACATCATTATGTACAACGGTCCCAGTGTGGAATTTCATTGTTTACAGTGATCCCAGGATAATTTATCATTACCTGCAGTGGTCCCTGCGTAGAAGACCATTATTTACAGTGGTCCCTGGGTAGTATGTGATCATTTACAGTGGTCCCTGGGTGGTATATTATTATTATTATTTACAGTGGTCCCTGTGCAGTGTATCATTATTTACAGCGGTCCCTGAGTACTATGTCATTATTTATAACGGTCCCAGGGCGGAATTTCATTGTTTACAGTGGTTCCTCGGTATTACATTTTTAATTACATTGTTTACTGGATAATATGTATAATTTACTGTTGTCCCTGGGTAGCAGGTCATTATTTACAGAGGTCCCTGTGCAGTGAATAATTATTCACTGTGGCACTGGGCAGTACAACTTCATTTACAATGGTCCCAGTGTGGAATTTAAATATTCACTGCAGTCCCTGAGTAGTATGTCATTATTTACAGTGGTTTCTGGGTAGTATATCATTAGTTAGTGGTTCCTGGGTAGTATATCATTAGCTACAGTGGTCCCTGGGTTTTATATCATTATATGCAGTGGTCCCTGGGCAATATATAATAAATTACAGTGGTTACAGGATATTATGTCATTATTTACTTGGGTCCCTGGATAGTATATCGTTATTTGCTGTGATCCCTGTGTAGCATATCATTATTTACAGTGGTCTCTGGGCAGTAAATCGTTATTTACAACGGTACCAGGGTGGAATTTCATTATTTACAGTGGTCTCTGGATAGTGTATCATTAGATACAGTGAAACCCTGTGTAGTTTATCATTATTTATAGTGGCCTCTGGGCAGTATATCATTATTTACAGTCGTCCATGTCTGGAGTATCATGATTTACAGTGGTCCCTGGGTAGAATGTTATTGTGAACAGTGGTCCCTGGGTGCCAAACTAATACTTACAGTGTTGCTTGACTGGTATATGATTAGTTACAGTGATTCATGGGTAGTAAATCTTTATTTACTTTCGTCCCTGTGCAGAATATCATTATTTAAAGTGGTCCCTGAGTGGTGTATCATTATTTACAACGGTCCCAGGGTGGAATTTCATTATTTACAGTGGTCCCAAGACAGTCTGTCATTATTGACAATGGTCCCCTGGTAGTATATTATTATTTACAGTGGTCCCTGTGCAGTATGTCATTATTTACAGTGGTCCCTGGGCGATATATCATTATTTACAGTTGCCCCTGGGTAGTATATCAGTATGTTCAGTGGTCACTGGATGGTGTATCATTTTTGACAGTGGTTCCTGGGTAGAATGTCATTATTTGCAGTTGCCCCAGGGCAGTACATCATTATTTACATGGCCACTGTTTAGTATATCATTATTACAACGGTCCCAGTGTGTAATTTAATTAGTTACAGTGATACGTGGAGAGTATATCATTATTTGCAGTGTTCACTGGGTAGTATATAATTATTTACAGTGGTCCCTGAGTAGAATAGCATTATTTACAGTGATTCCTGGGCAGTATGTCATTATTTGCAGTGCTACCTGGATAGTTTATATTTATTTACACTGGTACCTGTGTAGTATATAAGAATATAAGAATTAGGAACAGGAGTAGGCCATCTGGCCCCTCGAGCCTGCTCCGCCATTTAATGAGATCATGGCTGATCTTTGTGGACTCAGCTCCAATCTCCGGCCCGTACACCATATCCCCGAATCCCTTTATTCTTTAGAAAGGCATCTATCTTTTTCTTAAAATCATTTAAAGAAGGAGCCTCAACTGCTTCACTGGGCAAGGAATTCCAGAGATTCACAACCCTTTGGGTGAAGATGTTCCTCCTACACTCCGTCCTAAATCTACCTCCCCTCATTTTGAGGCTATGCCCCCTAGTTCTGCTTTCCCCGACCAGTGGAAACAACCTGCCCGCATCTATCCTATCTCTTCCCTTCATAATTTTATATGTCTCAATTAGATCCCCCCCCCCCCGCATCCTTGTAAACTCCAATGAGTACAGTCCCAGTCTGCTCAACCTCTCGTCATAATCTAATCCCCTCAACTCTGGGATCAACCTAGTGATTCTCCTCTGCACTCCCTCCAGTGCCAATATGTCCTTTCTCAGGTAAGGAGATCAAAACTCAACACAATACTCCAGATGCGGCCTCACCAACACCCTATACAATTGCAGGATAACCTCACTAGTCTTGAACTCCATCCCTCTAGCAATGAAAGACAAAACTCGATTAGCCTTCTTAATCACCTGTTGCACCTGCACACCAACATTTTGCGACTCGTGCACCAGCACACCCAAGTCCCTCTGCACAGCAGCATGTTTTTAACATCTTACCGTTTAAATAATAATCCATTCTGATGTTATTCCTCCCAAAATGGATAGCCTCGCACTTAACAACATTGGATTCCATCTGCCAGACCCTAGCCCATTCACCTAACCTATCCAAATCCTTCTGCAGACTTCCGGTATCCTCTGCACTTTTTGCTTTACCGCTCATCTTAATGTCGTCTGCAAACTTTGCCACATTGCACTTGGTCCCCAACTCCAAATCGTCTTTGTAAATTGTGAACAACTGCGGGCCCAACACTGATCCTTGAAGGACACCACTAGTTACAGGTTGCCAACCAGAGAAACACTCATTCATCCCCACTCTCTGCTTTCTGTCAGTTAACCAATCCTCTACCCATGCTACCACTTTACCCTCAATGCCATTCATCTTTAGTTTATGCAGCAACCTTTTGTGTGGCACCTTGTCAAAAGCTTTCTGGAAACCCAGATATACCACATCCATTGGCTCCCCGTTATCTACTGCACTGGTAACGGCCTCAAAAAATTCTACCAAATTAGTCAGACACGACCTACCCTTTATGAACCCATGCTGCGTCTGCCCAATGGGACAATTTCCCTCCAGGCGCCCCGCTATTTCCTCCTTAATGATAGATTCCCGCATTTTCCCTACAATCGAAGTTAAGCTTACCGGCCTCTAATTACCCGCTTTCTGCCGACCTCCTTTTTTAAACAGTGGTGTCACGTTTGCTACTTTTCAATCATCTGGGACCACCCCAGAGTCTAGTGAATTTTGATAAATTATCACTAGTGCGTTTACAATTTCCCCAGTAATCTCTTTTAACACTCTGTGATGCATCCCATCAAGGCCAGGAGACTTGTCTATCTTTAGCCCCATTAGCTTGCCCAATACTGCCTCCTTAGTGATTACAATTATCTCAAGGTCCTCACCTATCATATCCTTATTCCCTTCAGTCACTGGCATGTTATTTGTGTCCTCCACTGTGAAGACTGACCCAAAAAACCTGTTCAGCTCCTCAGCCATTTCCCCGTCTCCTATTATTAAATCTCCCTTCTCCTCTTCCAAAGGACCAACATTTACCTGAGCCTCTCTTTTTTGTCTTATATATCTGGAGAAGCTTTTACTATCTGCTTTTATGTTCTGAGCCAGTTTACTTTCATAGTCTACCCTACTCTTCTTTATGGCCTTTTTAGTAGCTTTCTGTTGTCCCCAAAAGACTTCCCAGTCCTCTAGTCTCCCACTAATTTTTGCCATTTTGTATGTTTTTTCCTTCAATTTGATACTCTCCCTCACCTCCTTTGATATCCACGGTCGATTTTTCCCCTTTCTACCGTCTTTCTTTTTTGTCGGTATGAAACTTTTCAGAACACTGTGAAAGATCGCTTGGAAGGTTCTCCACTGTTCCTCAACTGCTTCACCATGAAGTCATTGCTCCCAGTCTACCTTAGCTGGTTCTTCTCTCATCCCATTGTAATCACCTTTGTTTAAGCACAAAACACTAGTGTTTGATTTTACCTTGTCATCCTCCAACTGTATTTTAAATTCCACCATATTGTGGTCGCTCCTTCCAAGAGGATCCCGAACTATGAGATCATTAATCAATCCTGCCTCATTACACAGGATCAGATCTAGGACCGCTTGTTCCCTTGTAGGTTCCATTACATACTGTTCCAGGAAATTATCCCGGGCACAATCTATAAAGTCCTCCTCAAGGCTGCCTTTACCAACCTGGTTAAACCAATCGATATGCAGATTAAAATCTCCCATGATAACCGCTGTACCATTTCTACATGCATCCGTTATTTCTTTGCTTATTGCCTGCCCTACCATCCGTTTACTATTTGGTGGTCTATAGACTACTCCTATCAGTGACCTTTTCGCCTTACTATTCCTGATTTCCACCCAAATTGATTCAACCTTGTCCTCCATAGCATCAATATCATCCCTTACTATTGCCCGAGTGCCATCCTTAAACAACAAAGCTACACCACCGCCCTTACCGTCCATTTTATCCTTTCGTATAGTCTGATACCCTGGGATATTTAACTCCCAGTCTTGACCATCATTTAACCATGTTTCAGTAATGGCCACTAAATCGTAGTCATTCACGATGATTTGCGCCATCAAATCATTTACCTTATTTTGTAAACTACGAGCATTCAGGTAAAGTACACTTAAGCTGATTTTTATGTCTTTGTTACGAATCCTAACACCTTCATCAGTAACTTTTCGCTATTTATTTTTCATTTCTTCCCCTTTCTCCTAATGTTCCTTGTCTTTGAACCCATATCTCTACATAATAATCTGTCACGTAACCTGCTTCCTTGATCTCCATTAACCATTATACTGTCCATAGCTTTACACGTCCCTTCCCCCCCCCCCCCCCAACTTTCTAGTTTAAAGTCCTTGTGACCAACCTATTTATCCTATTCGCTAGAACACTGGTCCCAGAATGGTTCACGTGAAGACCGTCCCAACGGTACAGGTCCCGCCTGCCCCAATACTGATGCCAATGCCCCATGAAATGGAATCCCTCTTTCCCGCACCACTCCTTTAGCCACGTGGAAACTTCTCTAATTTTCTCAACCCTATGCCAATTGGCACGTGGCTCGGGTAGTAATCCAGAGATTATAACCCTGGAGGACCTGCTCTTTAATTTAGTCCCTAGTGTTTGATAATCCCCAAACAGGTCCTCTTTCCTAGTCTTACCTATGTTGTTAGTCCCAACGTGGACCACAACAACTGGATCCTCCGCCTCACTCTCCAAAATCCTTTCAAGCCGATCAGAGATGTCAATCACCCTGGCACCGGGCAGGCAACATACCATGTGGGACTCTCGATCTGGCTTACAAAGGATGCCATCAATCCCCCTAATTATAGAATCCCCTACAACTACCACTTGTCTTTTTGCTCCCCCCCCCCTCTCGAATGGCGTCCTGTACCACTGTGCAGTGGTCAGTCAACGCATTCTCCCTACAGCCCTCTTCCTCATCCACACAGGGAGCAAGTACCTCCTACCTGTTGGACAAGGTCAAGGGCTGAGGCTCCTCAACTCCTAAACTCAGGATCCCCCTACCTGCCTCCCTTGCAGTCACACCACTCTTTCCCTGACCACTGTCCGAATTAACAGAACTTATTCTACCGGGTGTGACTGCCTCCTGAAACAACGCGTCCAGGTAATGTTTCCCCTCCCTGATGTGCCGCAGTGTGTGCAGCTCGGTCTCCAGCTCATCAATTCTGAACCGAAGTTCCTCGAGCAGCCAACACTTGCTGCAGATGTGGTCACTGACGGTCTCAATGGGATCCAACAGTTCCATCATCATACAGCAACAGCACATCACCTGTCCAGCCACATTCAACTAGTTAATTAATTTAATTTTTTTTAAATTTTCTTTATAGAACATCAAGGATAAACCCGAACACCAACAAACACACAGCCACTCACCCGAACTCAGTCACTCACCTAAACTCAGATGCACTCTGTTCCAATCAGCACTCAGTCACTCATCTAAACTCAGATGCACTCTGTTCCCTATCATTATTTACAGTGGGCCGAGGGTATATATCAGTATTTATCGTGGTCCCTGGGCAGTATATCATTAATTATAGTGGCCCCTCTGTAATATATCAGAGGGGGGGGGGGGGGAGATTATTATTTACTGTGGTCCCGGATTACTGTTTCATTATTTACCTTGATCCATGGGTAGTGTATCATTTTTTGCAGTGGTTCCTGTATAGTACATCATGATTTACAACCGTGCCAGGGTGGAATTTCTTTATTTACAGTGGTCACTGAGCCGTTTATCAGTATTAACAGTGGTTCCTGGTTAGTATATCATTATTTACAAAGGTCCCTGGGTCGTATATCATTATTTACAGTGGTTCCTGTCTAGTTTATCATTATTCCCAGAGGTCACTGTGTAGTGTCTTATTATTTACATGGTCACTGTGTAGTATATCATTGTTCTCAGTGGTCCTTTGGTAGTATATCATTATTTACAGTGGTCCCTGGGTAGTATATCATTATTTACAGTGTTTCCTGTCCAGTGTATCATTATTTCCAGAGGTCACTTGGTAGTATATCATTATTTCCAGAGGTCACTGTGTAGTATATCATTATTTACGTGGTCCCTGGGTAGTATATTGTTATTGACAGTGATCACTGCGTGGAATACCATAATTTACAATGGTCCCTAGGTAGCATATCATTAGTCAAAGTGGTCCCTGGATAGTTTGTAATTATTAACAGTGGTCCCTGTGTTGTATATCATTATTTACAACGGTCCCTGAAGGGTATTTCATTATTGACAGTTGTGCTTGTGTTGTATAACATTATTAATAGTGGTCCAAGGGCAGTGTATCATTATTTACATTGTTCCCTTGATAGCATATCATCATTTACTGTGGTCCATGGGGCGTATTTTATTGTTTACAGTGGTCCCGGCTAGCCTTTCATTATTTACTGTGGTCGCTGGCTAGAATATGAAAAATGAAATGAAAATCGCTTATTGTCACAAGTAGGCTTCAAATGAAGATACTGTGAAAAGCCCCTAGTCACCACATTCCGGCGCCTGTTCGGGGAGGCTAGTACAGGAATTTAACCGTGCTGTTGGCCTGCCTGGGTCTGCTTTCAAAGCCAGTGATTTAGCCCTGTGATAAATCGCCCCAGTAAACAGTGGTTCCTGGGTACTATATCACTATTTACAGTGGTCCCTGGGTAAGATATCAGTATTTACAGTGGCGATAGGTGGGATATATTTATGTTACGTGGTCCCTGTGTAATATGTGATTATTTCCAGTCATCTCAGGGCAGAATACCATTATTTACCGTGATCCTTGGTGGTAGAGCAATATTTATTGTGGTCCCTGATAAGTGTATCATTATTTCCAGTAATCCCTGGGTAGTATATCATTATTTGCAGTGGTCCATGTGTAGTATATTATAATTTGCAACGGTCCCAGTGTGGAATTTCATTATTTACAGTGGTCCCTGTATAGTGTATAATTATTTACAGTGGTCCCTGCGTAGTATATCATTATATTTCGTTGCACCTTGGTAGCATATCATTACTTACAGTGATCTTGGGTCGTATATCATTATTTACAGTGGTCCCTGGGCAGTATATCATAATTTATAGTGGTCCCTGGGCAGTATATCATTATTTACAGTGGTCCCTGCGTAGTACATCATTATCTATAGTGGCACCATGGTAGTGTATGATTACTTCCAGTAATCCTTTGGTCGTATGTCATTACTTACCGTGGTGCATGTGCAGTGTAGCATTATTTACAGTGGTCTCTGTGTAGTGCATCATTATTTACGACGCTCCCAGGGTGAAACATCATTATTTACAGTTGTGCCTGGATAGTATATCAATATTTACTGCGGACTCTGGGTGGTAAATCATTATTTACAACGGTCCGAGCGTGGAATTTATTTATTTACAGTGGCCTGTCGGTTGTATATCATTATTTACAGTGATCACTCAGTAGTCTATTTTTATTTACAGTGGTCCCTGAATAGTATATCATTATTTACTGTGGTCCCAGGGTAGCATATCATTATTTACACGGTTCCAGGATTGAATTTCATTATTTACAGTCGTCCCTGTGTATTTTATATTATTTATCTTGGTTCCTGTGTAGTATGTAATTATTTACAGTGATCCCTGGGCAGAATGACATTATTTACCGTGTTCCTTGGTGGTAGATTATTATTTACTGTGGTCCTTGGTTTGTGTATCATTATTTACAGTGATTCCTGTGTAGTACATCATTATTTGCAACGAACCTAGTGTGGAATTTCATTATTTACGGAGGTCCCTGGATAGTATAGCATTATTTGCAATAGTCCCTGGGTAGTTTCTCATTATTGACTGTGGCATAGATAGTATGTCAGTATTTAATGTGGTCCTTGTGTAGTATGTAATCACTTAGTGATCCCTGGGCAGATTATCATTACTTACCGTGATCCTTGGTGGTAGATCGTTAATTACTGTGGCCCTGTTTAGTGTATCATTATTCACAGTGATCCCTGTGTAGTATATCATTATTTACAGTGGTCCCAGTGTAGTACCTCATTATTTCTAACGGTCCCTCGGTGGTATATCATTATTTACAGTGGTCGCTAGGTAATATAATATTCATCCAGGGATTCACAACCTATCGAAAAGACAGAGAGGTGGGTAGAGGGGACGGGTTTCCTTGCTAATTAGGAATGAAATTAAATCAATAGCACTAAACGACATAAGGTCAGATGATGTGGAGTCTGTGTGGGTAGAGTTGGGGAACCACAAAGGCAATAAAAACATATTGGGAGTTATGTACAGGCCTCCGAACAGTAGTCAAGACAGGGGGCACAAAATGCACCACGAAATAGAAAAGGCATGTCAAAAAGGCAAGGTCACAGTGATCATGGGGGACTTCAACGTGCAGGTGGACTGGGTAAATAATGCTGCCAGTGGACCCAAGGAAAGGATATAATTGAATGTTTACAGGAGGGCTTTTTGGAACAGCTTGTGATGGAGCCCACGAGGGAACAGGCCATTCTGCACTTAGTATTATGTAATGAGCCAGACTTGATAAAATATCTTAAAGTAAGGGAACACTTAGGAGGCAGTGATCATAATATGGTAGAATTCAGTCTGCAATTTGAAAAAGGAAGGTAGAATCAGATGTAAAGGTGTTACAGTTAAATAACGGTAACTACAGGGGCATGAGGGAGGAACTGACGAAAATCGACTGAGAGCAGTGCCAAGTGGGAAAGACAGTAGAACAGCAATGGTAGTAGTTTCTGGGAGTAATTGAGGACACAGAACAGAGGTTCATCGCAAAGAAAAGAAAGGTTATCACAGGGGGGGGGGGGGGGGGGATTAGGCAGCCATGGCTGACAAAGGAAGTTCGGGAATGCACCAAAGCAAACGAGAAAGCCTATAATATGGCAAGGAGTACAAAGAAATGTACAGCACAGGAACAGGCCCTTCGGCCCTCCAAGCCCGTGCCGACCATGCTGCCCGACTAAACTACAATATTCTACACTTCCTGGGTCCGTATTCTTCTATTCCCATCCTATTCATATATTTGTCAAGATGCCCCTTAAATGTCCCTATCGTCCCTGCTTCCACTACCTCCTCCGGTCGCGAGTTCCAGGCACCCACTACCCTCTGCGTAAAAAACTTGCCTCGTACATCTACTCTAAACCTTGCCCCTCTCAACTTAAACCTATGCACCCTAGTAATTGACCCCTCTACCCTGGGGAAAAGCCTCTGACTATCCACTCTGTCTATGCCCCTCATAATTTTGTATACCTCTATCAGGTCTCCCCTCAACCTCCTTCGTTCCAGTGAGAACAAACCGAGTTTATTCAATCGCTCCTCATAGCTAATGCCCTCCATACCAGGCAACATTCTGGTAAATCTCTTCTGCACCCTCTCTAAAGCCTCCACATCCTTCTGGTAGTGTGGCGACCAGAATTGAACACTATACTCCAAGTGGGGCCGAACTAAGGTTCTCTACAACGGCAACATGACTTGCCAATTCTCATACTCAATGCCCCGGCCAATGAAGGCAAGCATGCCGTATGCCTTCTTGACTACCTTATCCACCCGTGTTGCCCCTTTCAATGACCTGTGGACCTGTACTCCTAGATCTCTTTGACTTTCAATACTCTTGAGGGTTCTACCATTCACTGTATATTCCCTACCTGCATTAGACCTTCCAAAATGCATTACCTCACATTTGTCCGGATTAAACTCCATCTGCCATCTCTCCGCCCAAGTCTCGAGGCAATCTAAATCCTGCTGTATCCTCCGACAGTCCTCATCGCTATCCGCAATTCCACCAACCTATGTGTCGTCTGCAAACTTACTAATCAGACCAGTTAAATTTTCCTCCAAATCATTTATATATACTACAAAGAACAAAGGTCCCAGCACTGATCCCTGTGGAACACCACTGGTCACAGCCCTCCAATTAGAAAAGCATCCCCCCATTGCTACTCTGTGCCTTCTATGGCCTAGCCAGTTCTGTATCCACCTTGCCAGCTCACCCCTGATCCCGTGTGACTTCACCTTTTGTACTAGTCTACCATGAGGGACCTTGTCAAAGGCCTTACTGAAGTCCATATAGACAACATCTACTGCCCTACCTGCATCAATCATCTCAGTGACCTCCTCGAAAAACTCTATCAAGTTAGTGAGACACGACCTCCCCTTCACAAAACCGTGCTGCCTCTCACTAATACGTCCATTTGCTTCCAAATGGGAGTAGATCCTGTCTCGAAGAATTCTCTCCAGTAATTTCCCTACCACTGAAGTAAGGCTCACCGGCCTGTAGTTCCCGGGATTATCCTTGCTACACTTCTTAAACAGAGGAACAACATTGGCTATTCTCCAATCCTCCGGGACATCCCCTGAAGACAGCGAAGATCCAAAGATTTCTGTCAAGGCCTCAGCAATTTCCTCTCCAGCCTCCTTCAGTATTCTGGGGTAGATCCCATCAGGCCCTGGGGACTTATCGACCTTAATATTTTATAAGACCCTCAGCACCTCGTCTTTTTGGATCACAATGTGACCCAGGCTATCTACACCCCCTTCTCCAGACTGAACATCTACCAATTCCTTCTCTTTGGTGAATACTGATGCAAAGTATTCATTTAGTACGTCGCCCATTTCCTCTGGCTCCACACATAGATTGCCTTGCCTATCCTTCAGTGGGCCAACCCTTTCCCTGGCTACCCTCTTGCTTTTTATGTACGTGTAAAAAGCCTTGGGATTTTCCTTAACCCTATTTGCCAATGACTTTTCGTGACCCCCTTCTAGCCCTCCTGACTCCTTGCTTAAGTTCCTTCCTACTTTCCTTATATTCCACGCAGGCTTCGTCTGTTCCCAGCCTTTTAGCCCTGACAAATGCCTCCTTTTTCTTTTTGACGAGGCCTACAATATCACTCGTCATCCAAGGTTCCCGAAAATTGCCGTATTTATCTTTTTTCCTCACAGGAACATGCCGGTCCTGTATTCCTTTCAACTGCCACTTGAAAGCCTCCCACATGTCAGATGTTGATTTGCCCTCCAACATCCGCCCCCAATCTATGTTCTTCAGTTCCCGCCTAATATTGTTACAATTAGCCTTCACCAATTTAGCACATTCATCCTCGGACCACTCTTATCCTTGTCCACCAGTACTTTAAAACTTACTGAATTGTGGTCACTGTTACCGAAATGCTCCCCTACTGAAACATCTACCACCTGGCCGGGCTCATTCCCCAATACCAGGTCCAGTACCGCCTCTTCCCTAGTTGGACTGTCTACATATTGTTTTAAGAAGCCCTCCTGGATGCTCCTTACAAACTCCGCCCCGTCTAAGCCCCTGGCACTAAGTGAGTCCCAGTCAATGTTGGGGAAGTTGAAGTCTCCCATCACCACAACCCTGATGTTTTTAATCTTGCCCAAAATCTGTCTACCTATCTGCTCCTCTATCTCCCGCTGGCTGTTGGGAGGCCTGTAGTATACCCCCAACATTGTGACTGCACCCTTCTTATTCCTGATCTCTACCCATATAGCCTCACTGCCGTCTGAGGTGTCCTCTCGCAGTACAGCTGTGATATTCTCCCGAACAAGTAGCGGAACTCCGCCTCCCCTTTTACATCCCCCTCTATCCCGCCTGAAACGTCCAAATCCTGGAACGTTTAGCTGCCAATCCTGCCCTTCCCTCAAACAGGTCTCTGTAATGGCAACAACATCATAGTTCCAAGTACTAATCCAAGCTCCAAGTTCATCTGCCTTACCCGTAATGCTCCTTACATTAAAACATATGCACTTCAGGCCACCAGACCCGCTGTGTTCAGCAACTTCTCCCCGTCTGCTCTGCCTCAGAGCCACACTGTCCCTATTCCCTAGTTCTCCCTCAATGCTCTCACCTTCTGACCTATTGCTCCCGTGCCCACCCCCCTGCTATACTAGTTTAAACCCTCCCGTGTGACAGTAGCAAACCTCGCGGCCAGGATATTTATGCCTCTCCGGTTTAGATGCAACCCGTCCTTCTTATACAGGTCACACCTGCCCCGGAAGAGCTCCCTGTGGTCCAGATAATGGAAACCCTCCCTCCTACATCAGCTGTTTAGCCACGTGTTTATCTGCTCTATCTTCCTATTTCTAGCCTCACTGGCACGTGGCACAGGGAGTAATCCCGAGATTACAACCCTCGAGGTCCTGCCTTTTAACTTTCTGCCTAGCTCTCTGAACTCCTGCTGCAGGACCTCATGCCCCTTCCTGCCTACGTCGTTAGTACCAATATGTACAACGACCTCTGCCTGTTTGCCCTCCCCCTTCAGGATTCCCTCTACCCGTTTGGAGACATCCTGGACCCTGGCACCAGGGAGGCAACATACCATCATGGAGTCTCTTTCACGTCCACAGAAGCGCCTATCTGTGCCCCTGACTATAGAGTCCCCTATTACTATTACTCTTCTGCGCTTTGACCCTCCCTTCTGAACATCAGAGCCAGCCGTGGTGCCACTGCTCTGGCTGCTGCTGTTTTCCCCTGATAGGCTATCCCCCCAACCCCCCCCCCCTCCCCCCCGACAGTATCCAAAGGGGTATATCTGTTCGAGAGGGGGACAACCACAGGGGATTACTGCACTGACTGCCTGCCCTTTCTGGTGGTCACCCATTTCTCTGCCTGCACCGTGGGTGTGACCACATTTACATAACTGCGATCTATGACGCTTTCCGCCACCTGCATGCTCCTAAGTGCATCCAATTGCTGCTCCAATCGAACCATGCGGTCTGTGAGGAGCTCCAGTTGGGTGCACTTTCTGAAGATGAAGCCATCCGGGATGCTGGAAGCCTCCCGGACCTGCCTCATCTGACAGTCAGAGCACAGCACCCCTCTAACTGACATTGCGTCAATTAATTAAAATTAAAATTAGTCTTTTTAAAAAATATATATTTTTTTAAATTTCAAAGTTACTGTCAACTATCTGTTTCCTCGCACTAGATTTCTAATAGAAATGCGATAGCTAACTATAATACTCTCCGATCTCTGGCTTAGATAGCCCTCCAAATTATAATTAAGTTATTATGTTTAATTAGTTACCAAATACTCAAAAAAAAGTTTTAAATTTAGGGTAGAATCCCAACCAGCCACTCTGGCCACAGCTTTTCTGTGATGTCACTTCAGTTTCCCCCCGACACACAATTTGAAAAAAGGTATAAAAGTGAAAATTAGTAAAAATCACTTACTTACCTTCTTACCTTCTGAGTGTCTTAGATGTTCTCAGGTTCTCTCGCTGACAGAGACTGCTCCTCCACCTCCGAACCTTCACCTGCACAATGCTAATAATATAATAATAATATAATATGGCACTTACCTTACACCAATGGGTCTTATTATTAGGTTAGACGTGGAGGGCTGGTGGGAGACACTACACGTGTAGTGTCTCGGGTTTCCTCTCCACCAGAATCTATTGGATGGGGGGACTTCCCAGAGGTCCGCGGGTCGAACTTCCGGTTCCCGCCTTATATAAAAACAAATAAAACAGAAAAGAAGAACAGACACGGGACCAGGTAAGGCTTTTTAAATTCACTACTCACCTCCCAGAGGGCCCCTGCGCACCGCTGCCGCCGAAATCCAAAGGGCTGCTCCTGTAAAGGTAAGGCTTTTTAAATACACTACTCACCTCCCGGAAGGCCCCTGCGCACTGCTGCCGCCGAAATCCAAAGGGCTGCTCCTGTAAAGGTAAGTGTTTTTAAATTCACTACTCACCTCCCAGACGGCCCCTGCGCACCGCTGCCGCCGAAATCCAAAGGGCTGCTCCTGTAAAGGTAAGAGTTTTTCAAATCACTACTCACCTCCCAGAGGGCCCCTGCGCACCGCTGCCGCCGAAATCCAAAGGGCTGCTCCTGTAAAGTTAAGAGTTTTTAAATTCACTACTCACCTCCCAGAAGATAACAAAGAGAGAAATAAGGAAGGATAGGATCATATGTGAAAGTAGGCTAGCCAGTAACATTAGAAATGATAGGAAAAGTGTCTGTAAATACATTAAAAACAAACGGTAGGCAAAAGTGGACATTGGGCCATCCAAAATGTAATCATGTGATGGGAGACAAAGAAACAGCTGAGGAACTAAATAAGTAATTTGCGTCAGTCTTCACAGTGGAAGACATGAGTAATATCCCAACAATTCAGGAGAGTCAGGAGAGTCAGGGGGCAGAGTTGAATATTGTAGCCATCACAACGGACAAATTGCTAGAGAAACTAAGAGGTCTAAAAATTGATAAATCTCCGGGTCCAGATGGGCTATATCCTAGAGTTCTAAAGGAGACAGCTGAAGAACTAGTGGAGGCGTTAGTTATGATCTTTCAAAAGTCACTGGAGTCAGGAAAGCCCCAGATGATTGGAAAATCGCTGTTGTAACCCCCCTGCTCAAGAACGGAAGAAGAAAAAAGATGGGAAATTATAGGCCAAGTAGCCTAACCTCGGTTGTTGATAAGATTCTAGAATCCATCGTTAAGGATGAGATTTCTAAATTCTTGGAAGTGCAGGGTCGGATTAGAACAAGTCAGCATGGAGGTCGTGCCTGGCAAATCTGTTAGAGTTCTTTGAAGAGATAACAAATAGAACTTTGATAAGGTGCCTCACGGGAGACTGCTGAGTAAAATAAGGGCCCATGGTATTCGACGCAAGGTACTAACATGGATTGACGATAGGCTGTCAGGAAGAAGGCAGAGAGTTGGGATAAAAGGTTATTTTTCGGAATGGCAACCGGTGACGAGAGGTGTCCCGCCGGGTTCAGTGTTGTGGCCACAGCTGTTCTCTTTATATATTAACGATCTAGATGACGGGACTGGGGGCATTCTGCCTACGTTTGCCGATGATACAAAGATAGGTGATGGGGCAGGTAGTATTGAAGAGGTGGGCTGACAGTTTAGGAGAGTGGTCCAAGAAATGGCTGATGAAATTAAACGTGGGCAAGTGCGAGGTCTTGCACTTTGGAAAATAGAATAGAGGCATGGAATATATTCTAAACGGTGACAACATACATAATGCTGAAGTGCAAAGGAACTTGGGAGTTCTAGTCCAGGATTCTCTAAAGGTAAACTTGCAGGCTGAGTCCGTAATTAAGAAAGCAAATGCAATGTTGTCATTCATCTCAAGAGGCTTGGAATATAAAAGCAGGGATGTATTCTGAAGCTTTATAAAACACTAGTTAGGCCCCATTTAGAATACTGTAAGCAATTTTCGGCCCCACACCTCAGGAACGACATACTGGCACTGGAGCGGGTCCAGCGGAGATTCACACGGATGATCCCAGGAATGGTAGGCCGAACATACGATAAAAGTCTGAGGATCCTGGTATTATATTCATTGGAGTTTAGGAGGTTGAGGGGAGATCTAATAGAAACTTACAAGATAATGAATGGCTTAGATAGGGTGGTCGTAGGGAAGTTGTTTCCATTTGCAGTGGAAACTAGGACCCGGGGGCACAGCCTTAGAATAAAAGGGAGTCACTTTAGAAAAGAGATGAGGAGAAATGTCTTCAGTCAGAGAGTGGTGGGTCTGTGGAATTCATTGCCACAGAGGGCGGTGGAGGCCGGGACGTTGAGTGTCTTTAAGACAGAAGTTGATGAATTCTTGATTTCTCGAGGAATTAAGGGCTATGGAGAGAGCGGGGAAATGGAGTTGAAATCAGCCATAATTGAATGGTGCAGTGGACTTGATATGCCGAATGGCCTGACTTCCGCTCTTATCTCTTATGGTCTTATGGCCTTTACAGTGGTCCCTGGGCAGTATATCTTTGACAGCATGTCTTTTACAGTGTGTGTTTTACAGTGGTCCCTGTGTAGTACCTCATTATTTCCAACGGTCCCAGTGTGGAATGTCATTAATTTCAGTGGCCCCTTGGTAATATGTAATTATTTACAATGGTCCTTGGATAGTATGTCATTATTTGCAGTAGTCCCTGGGCATTATGTCATTAATTATAGTGCTCCCTGTGTACTACTTCATTATTTACAACAATCCCAGGGTGGAATTTCATCATTTACAGGGGTCTCTGGATAGTATATCATTATTTACAGTGGTCCCTTTGTACTATATCATTACTTACAGTGGTCCCTTGGCAATGAATAATTTTTTTACTGTGGTTTCTGGCTAGTATATCATTTTTTACAGTGGTCTCTGGGTAGCATATCATTATTTGCAGCGGTCCCTTGGCAGTATTGCATTATGTACAGTGATCTATGTGTAGTACATCATTGGTTACAACGGACCTAGTGAGGAATATCAATGTTTAGAGTTGTCCCTGGATAGTATATTGTTGTTTACAGTGGTCCATGTGTGGCATATCATTATTTACAGTGTTTCTGTATAGTATGTCATTATTTCCAGTTTCCCTGTGTGGTATATCATTATTTACAGTGTTCGTGTCTAGCATGTCATTATTTCCAGCGGTCCCTGTGTAGTTCAGCATTATTTACAACGGTCCCAGTGTGAAATGTCATTATTTACTGTGGTCCCTTGGGTAGTCCATCCTTATTTATTACTGTCCCTGAGTGGAATTTCGTTATTTACCGCGGCCCCAAGATAGTATATCATTATTTGAAGTGTTTTCTTTGTAGTATATCATTATTTGCAGTGGTCCCTGCGTAGTATATAATTATTTACAGTGATCCATGTGTAGTACATCATTATTTGCAGTGGCCCATGGGCAATATGTCATTATTTTCAGCGGTCCATGTGTAGTACATCATTCTTTATTACGGTTCAAGGGTACGATTTCAATATTTGCAGTGATCCCTTGACAGTATATCATAATTTACAGTGGTCTCTGGGCAGTACATCATTACTTACATTGGCCCAGGGGCAGTTTATCATTATTTACATAGGTCCCTGAGTAGTGTATCATTATTTACAGTGGTCCCAGGGCAGTATAATATTATTTACAGTGGTGCCTGTGTAGTTTATCATTATTTACAGTGGTCCCTATGTAGTATATCATAATTTACAGTACTCCCTGGTCAGTATATCATTATTTACATTGTCTCTGGGCAGTATATCATTATTTACAGAGGTCCCTGGGCAGTATATCATTATTTAGCGTGGTCCCTGACAGTATATCATTATTTACAGTGGTCCCTATGTAGTATACCATTATTTACAGTGGTGCCTGTGTAGTACATCAATATTTACAACGGTCCCAGTGTGGAATTTCATTTTTTACAGTGGTGCATGGATATTATATCATTATTTACAGTGGTCCCTGGTACAACATCATGATTTACAGTGCTCCCTGAGTAGTATATTATTACTTACCGTGGCCCTGGTTTGTATATCATCATTTGCAGTGGACCCTGGGCAGTATGACTGTATCTACAGTTGTCCCTGGGTAGAATATAATTATTAACAGTAGTCCCTGTGTAGTCTCCCATTATTTACGGTATTCCCTCGGTAATATATCATTATTTCAATTGTTCCTTGGCGGTATATCATTATTTACAGTGGTACCTGGCTGGTATATCATTATTTAAAGTGGTCACTGGGTCGTACATCAGTATTTACTGTGGTCCATGTGCAGTACATTTTTATTTACTACGGTCCCAGCGTGTAATTTCATTATTGACAGTGGTTCTGGGGTACTCTATCCTTATTTACGGTGGTCCCTGGATAGTATCTCATTATTTACAGTCGTCGCTGGATAATATATCATTATCTACAGTGGTCCCAGGGTCGTATATCATTATTTACATTGGTCTTTGTGTAGTATATCATTATTTACAGTGGTCCCTGGATAATATATCATTATCTGCAGTGGTCCCAGTGTCGGATATCATTATTTACATTGGTCTCTGTGCAGTATAACATTATTTACAGTGGTCCCTGGATAATATATAATTACCTACAGTGGTCCCCGGGTCGTATTTCATTATTTACATTGGTCTCTGTGTAGTATATCATTATTTACATTGGTCTCTGTGTAGTATATCATTATTTACATTGGTCTCTGTGTAGTATATCATTATTTACATTGGTCTCTGTGTAGTATATCATTATTTACAGAGGTCCCAGGATAATATATAATTATTTACATTGGTCTCTGCGTAATATATCATAATTTACAGTGGTGCCTGGATAATATATCATTATTTACATTGGTCTCTGTGGAGTATATCATTACTTATATTGGTCTCTGTGTAGTATATCATTATTTACAGTGGTCTCTGAGCAGTACATCATTGCTTACATTGGCCCCGGTGCAGTATATCATTATTTACAGAGGTCCCTGAGTAGTGTATCATTATTTACAGTGGTCCCAGGTCAGTATAATATTATTTACTGTGGTGCATGTGTAGTATATCATTATTTACAGTGGTTCCTATGTAGTATATACTTATTTACAGTGGTCCCTGTGTAGTACACCATTATGTACAACGGTCCCAGGGTGGAATTAAATGATTTCCGCTGGTGCCTGAGTAGTATGTCATTATTTACAGTGGTCACTGGGCAGTATCTCATTATTTACAGTGATCCTTGTCTCATACATAATTATTTACAACGGTCCCAGGGTTGAACTTCATTATTTACAGTGTTCCCTGTGTTGTATATCATTAGATACTGTGGTCCCTTGGGTAGTCTATCATTATGGAATGCACTGTCTGTGGAAGTAGTTGAGTCGGAAACATTAGGGACCTTCAAGCAGCTATTGGATAGGTACATGGATTACGGTAAAATGATATAGTGTAGATTTATTTGTTCTTAAGGGGAGCACGGTAGCATTGTGGCGAGCACAATTGCTTCACAACTCCAGGGTCCTAGGCTCGATTCCGGCTTGGGTCACTGTCTGTGCGGAGTCTGCACGTCCTCCCCGCGTGTGCGTGGGTTTCCTCCGGGTGCTCCGGTTTCCTCCCACAGTCCAAAGATGTGCAGGGTAGGTGGATTGACCATGATAAATTGCCCTTAGTGTCCAAAATTGCCCTTGGTGTTGGGTGGAGGTGTTGAGTTTGGGTAGGTTGCTCTTTCCAAGAGCCGGTGCGGACTCAGGGGGCCGAATGGCCTCCTTCTGCACTGCAAATTCAATGATAATCTACGATTAAACTAGGACAAAGGTTCGGCACAACATCGTGGGCCGAAGGGCCTGTTCTGTGCTGTATTTTCTATGTTCTATGTTCTATTATTTACAGTGGTCCCTGTGTAGTTCAGCATTGTTTACAACGGTCCCAGTGTGACATGTGGTCCCTGGGTAGTCTATCATTAGTTACTGTTGTCCCTGGGTAGTCTATCATTAGTTGCCGTGGTCACTGGGTAGTCTATCTTTATTTATAACTGTCCCTGAGTGGAATTTCATTTTTTACCCCAGTCCCTAGATAGTATATCATTATTTAAAATGTTCTCTGTGTAGTACGTCATTATTTGCAGTGGTCACTGCGTAGTACATCATTATTAGCAGTGGCCCGTGGGCAGTACGTCATTATTTTCAGCAGTCCATGTGTAGTACATCATTCTTTATTACGATCCAAGGGTACTATTTCAACATTTGCCGTGGCCCCTTGACAGAATATCATAATTTGCAGTGCTGCCTGGGCAGTATATCATTATTTACATTGTCTCTGGGCAGTATATCATTATTTACAGAGGCCCCTGGGCAGTATATCATTATTTAGCGTGGTCCCTGACAGTATATCATTATTTACAGTGGTCCCTATGTAGTATACCATTATTTACGGTTGTCCCTGCGTAGTACATCAATATTTACAACGGTTCCAGTGTGGAATTTCATTTTTTACAGCGGTGCCTGGATAGTATATAATTATTTACAGTGTTCCCTGGGTAGTATGTCATTCTTTACAATGGTAACTGGACAGTATATCGTTACTTACATGGTCCCTGTGTACTTTATCATTATTTACAACGGTTCCAGGGTGGAATATCATTATTTACAGTGGTCCCTGGAAAGCATATCATTATTTACAGTAGTCCCTGCGCAGTATGACTTTATTTACAATGGTCCCTGTGACGTACATCATTATTTACAACGGTCCCAATTTGGAAATGCATTATTTACATGGGCCCCTGTGTAGTTTATCACTATTTACAGATGTCCCTGGGTCGTTTATCATTATTGATAACGGTCCCATGGTGGAAACGCATTATTTACAGTGGTTCCTGGATATTATATCATCATTTACAGTGGTCCCTGGTTCAACATCATTATTTACAGTGCTCCCTGAGTAGTATATTATTACTTACCGTGGCCCTAGTTTGTATATCATCATTTGCAGTGGGCCCTGGGCAGTATGACTGTATCTACAGTTGTCCCTGGGTAGAATACCATTATTAACAGTAGTCCCTGTGTAGTCTCCCATTATTTACAGTATTCCCTCGGTAATATATCATTATTTCAATTGTTCCTTGGCGGTATATCATTATTTAAAGTGGTCACTGGGTCGTACATCAGTATTTACTGTGGTCCATGTGCAGTACATTTTTATTTACTACGGTCCCAGGGTGGAATTTCGTTATTGACACAGAGTTCTGGGGTACTCTATCCTTATTTACGGTGGTCCCTGGATAGTATCTCATTATTTACAGCCGTCGGTGGATAATATATCATTATCTATAGTGGTCCCAGGGTCGTATATCATTATTTGCATTGGTCTTTGTGCAGTATATCATTATTTACAGTGGTCCCTGGATAATATATCATTATCTACAGTCGTCCCAGTGTCGGATATCATTATTTACATTGGTATCTGTGTAGTATAACATTATTTACAGTGGTCCCTGGATAATATATCATTATTTACCGTGGTCTCTGTGTAGTATATCATAATTTACCGTTGTCCCTGGATAAGATATCATTATTTACAGTGGTCCCAGGGTCGGAGATCATTATTTACAGTGGTCCCTGTGTAGTATATCATTATTTACAGTGGTCCCTGGGGGTGGGGGGGGAGAAATTTCATTATTTGCTGTGGTCCCTGGATAGTATTTCATTATTTACAGTTGTCTCTCCGTAGTATATTATTATTTACAGTTGCCACCGCGTAGTATATCATTATTTACAGTTGTCCCTGGAGATTATTTCAATTATTTACAGTGGTCCCTGCTTAGTACATCATTATCTTCTGTGGTCCCGGGGTACTGTATTATTATTTGCAGTGGTCCCTAGGCTGTACATCGTTATTTACAGTGGCCCCTATGTAGTATATCATGATTTACAGTGGTCCCTGTGTAGTACATCATTATGTGCAACGGTCCCAGGTGCATTTGCATGATTTACGGTGATGCCTGGGTAGTATATCATTATTTACAGTGGTCACTGGGCACTAAGTCATTATTTACAGTAATCCTTGTCTTATGCATAATTATTTACAACGGTCCCAGGGTTGAACTGCATTATTTACAGTGTTCCCTGTGTTGTATATCATTAGATACTGTGGTTACTGAGTAGCATATCATTTTTTACAAGTGTTCCAGGGTGGAATTACATTATTTACATTGGTCCCTGGATAATATATCAGTATTTACATTGGTCCTTGGGTAGTATAACATTATTTACAGTGTTCCCACGGTAGTATATCAATATTTACAGTGGTCCCTGGGCAATATGACATTATTTACAGTGATCCCTGTGTAGTACAGCATTATTTACAACGGTCCCAGAGTTGAATTTCATTATTTACAGTGGTGCCTGGATAGTATGTCATTATTTGCAGTGGTCCCTGGGTAGTATGTAATTTACAGAAAAAGAACATGAAAAAGAATTAAAGCAGCTTGAATACGAAAGAGAGAGAGAGGAAAAAGAAAGAGAAAGAGAGAGAGAGAGGAAAAAGAAAGAGAAAGAGAAAGAGAGGAAAAAGAGAGAGAAGAAAGGAAAACAGAAAGAATAGCCCTCGAAGAACAAAATGAAAGTGAAATGAAGGTACAGATCAGGGAAAAAGTTAAAGAGAGAGTTTGAACTTCAGAAAATGGCCATGAAACGTGACTGTCGTTTAAAATTGCAGGCGTAAATGGAAACTTACAGTTGGATGATAGTGATGTGGATAGTGAGAAAGGGGAATAAGTCTTTTTCATTTCATTTGAGAAGGTGGCGAAACAAACGAAATGGCCACAGGACATGTGGGTATTACCGATTCAAACGAAGTTGGTAGGTAGAGCTAGTGAAGTGGTTTGCATCACTACCGGAGGAGGAATCTGGGACGTATGAGGAAGTGAAAAAATCCATCTTGTGTGCATATGAACGAGTGCCTGAAGCCTACAGACAAAGGTTTAGAAACTTAAGGAAAACATTTGCTCAAACATGCATGGATTTTGAAAGGTTCAAACAGGGTAATTTTGATAGGGGGATAAGGGCTTTGAAAATAGACCAAACGTATGAAGCGCTCAGAGAAATTATATTTTTGGAGGAGTTTAAAAATACAATTCCTGATTTAGTGAGAACTCATGTGGAAGACAAGAGGGTTAAAACTGCGAGATTTGGCGCAGAAATGGCAGATGATTATGAATGAGCTCATAAATCAAAGCTTGGTTTCCGACTTCAGTTTCAGCCTGTGAGGGATAGAAACTGGGGACATCACTCAAGTGGTAAAAGTAAAGGTGATCTGATGGGAGATAATAAGGAGAGTATACCACAGATTAAAAAAGCAAAAGAAACCCAGGAGGGTGGAAAATATATTAAAAGTTTAAAATGTTTTCACTGTAATAAAGTAGGCCATGTAAAGTCACAGTGTTGGTGGTTGAAGAAAAGCACTGGGAAGGCTGATGTGGTAAAACAGGATAAGATAGTAGGTGTTTAAAGTGATAAAGGAAAGCCCAAGTGAAGCGAAGGAGGTGTAAAAGATCACACAGAATGGTCAAGAGGTGATTGGTAAGAAGGTGCCAGATCTCTTCAAAGAATTAACTTGTGAGGGTAAAGTTTACTCATGTGTATCAGGAGGAGTAGGTAAATAAGTCACAATTTTAAGAGATACGGGAGCTAGTCAATCGTTAATGGTAAGAGATGAGGAGTTATGTAGTTTGGGAAGAATGTTGCTAGAAACGGTGGTAATATGTGGAATTCAGGGTGAGAGGAGTAGCGTTCCATTATATAAGGTAAGGTTGGAAAGTCCAGTGAAGAGTGGTGAAGTGGTAGTAGGAGGAATAGAGAAGCTATCTTGTCCAGGAAAACCGTTTATCTTGGGTAATAATATAGCTGGATCACAGGTGGGATTGGTGCCTGCTGTGGTTGACAAACCAATGGAAAATCAGACAACTGAAGTGTTGAAGGAGAATACCCTGTGATTTTTCCGGATTGTGTAGGAACAGGGTCGCAAAGTCACAGGTTAAGACAAGAAGAGAAATCAAAGAGTGAAATGAAAATGAAATGAAAATCTCTTATTGTCACAAGTAGGCTTCAAATGAACTGACTGTGAAAAGCCCCTAGTCGCCACATCCCGGCGCCTGTTCGGGGAGATGAAGTTGAAGCGCAATAATCAGAAATAATTTTTGATCAGACGGTTGAAAAAGAATAAGAACAGGCGGAGAATGAGGCGAATATTTTTAGTTCAGGGAAATTGGTGGAGTTACAACATAAATCGAAATAAAACGGATGTATCAGAAACCATACACGGAAGCGACATCTGAGTGTATACCAGAGTATTATTACCGTAAAAGTGATGTCTTGATGAGAAAATGGAGACCTGTACGTATGCAGGCGGATGAAAAGTGGGCAGAAGTTAATCAAGTAGTATTGCCGGTAGGGTATAGAAAGTAAGTGTTGCGAGTTGCACGTGAGGTACCAGTGGGAGGTCATTTGGGAATAAGGAAAACTGAAGCTAATATCCAGAAACATTTTTATTGGCCTGGACTGCATAAAGATGTAGATACATTCTGTCAATCATGTCATACATATCAAGTGATAGGGAACCCTCAAGCAGTGATAAAACCAGCGCCCTTAATATCAATTCCAGCATTTGATGAACCTTTTACAAGTGTCCTAATTGATTGCGTAGGACCGCTTCCTAAAACAAAAAGTGGGAATCAATATCTTTTGACGATATTGGATGTGTCTACTAGGTTTCCAGAGGCCATTCCAGTACGTAATATTACAGCAAAAAGGATTGTGGAGAAATTACTTAAATTCTTTACTAGATATGGACTACCAACAGAAATTCAATCGGATCAAGGATCGAATTTTACTTCAAAGTTATTCAAAGAAGTCATGGATAGCCTAGGAATAAAACAATTTAATTCAATTGCGTACCATCCAGAATAGCAGGGAGCGTTAGAAAGGTGGCATCAGACATTAAAGACAATGTTGACGGCTTATTGTCACGATTATCCTGAGGATTGGGATAAAGGAATTCCATTCGTACTGTTTGCAATTAGGGATGCACCTAATGATTAAACCAATTTCAGTCCTTTTGAATTAATTTTTGGTCATGAGTTCAGGGGGTCACTTAAATTGATTTAGGCTAAATTGGTGAGTGAGAAATCGGAAATTACATAATTGGAATATGTGTCAAATTTTAGGTAACGATTAAATAGAGCAGGTGAATTGGCGAGACAACATTTAAAAGTTGCACAAAATATGATGAAACGGGTAGCGGACAAGAAATCCAAAGTTCGTTGTTTTGTAGTTCGTACCTTCAACAGCTAGGGTTTGTGGACCGTATCAGATTGAAAGGAAATCAAGTGAGGTGAATTATTTGGCAAAAACACCAGATAGAATGAAGGCTCACCGAATGTGTCATGTGAATATGCTTAAAAGGTACTTTGGAAGGGAAGGAGAGAAAAATAAATATTTCAATGATTCTAACTCAAAGTGACGAACCAAATCCAGATGACTTTGAATGTGACATACCTCAAATTAAATTGGAAAATGAGGATATTCTTATAAATTTGGATACATTGTTGAGTTACCTTCCAGACGAAAAACGAACTGACCTGAAATAGTTATTGCTATCACATGGGCATATTTGTGGAGATAAATTGGGAAGTACTAAAATGGCTATACATGATGTAGATGTGGGAAATGCTGTTCCAATCAAACCACATCCATACAGACTTAATCCTTTAAAATTGGCACAGGTTAACAAAGAGTTTGAGAGTATACTTAACAATAGCATAATTGAAGTGGGTTGTAGCCAATGGAGCTCACCCATAGCGATGGTGTCTAAACCAGACGGTACCCAGCGGTTATGTGTGGCCTGTAGAAAGGTTAATGCAGTTACAAGAACGGACTCTTATCCTATCCCACGTTTGGAGGATTGCATTGCGAAAGTGGGACAATCAGCTATTATTTCCAAATTGGATTTATTTAAAGGTTACTGGTAAGTACCTTTATCCGAAAGGGCGAAGGAGATTTCAGCTTTTGTGACTCCAGATGGTATACACCAATTCAAAGTTCTGCCATTTGGCATGAAAAACGCCCAGCCACATTTCAATGGTTAACTAATACAGTCGTTTCAGGATTACCCAATTGTGTGGGATACATCGACGATCTGGTAATTTTCTGCCAGACATGGACATCATTTAAAACATCTGATGGAGTTACTCGATCGACTTCAGGAGGCGGGTTGGTGATAAACCGAGCCAAAAAGGAATTTGGAAAATCCCAAGTCACTTTCCTTGAGGAGTTTCCGGTACCCTCAAGACGATCGGAAATAATGCGATTTCTTGGCATGAGTGGATTTTATCAAACATTTGTGCAAAGGTTTTGTTGCGTGGTGGCTCCACTGACGGACTTGCTCAAGAAGCGTAACAAATTCCAGGGGACAGCGGAGTGTCAACAGGCATTTGACTGCCTGAAAGCTGTGATAACCACTGCTCCGGTGTTGGACAATTACAAGGGACTCTGTGATCAGATTTAACTAAACTATCTGACTTTAAAGAAAAATGCCGAGTCGTAGAGAAATGGAAGGATCTTGCAGAAACCTTCTTGTTCAAAGAGACTGCCAATCAGGAAGGATTTCAGTTGGAGGAAGAAGAACAAAAATGGACTATATTATTGTACATGTTTGCGTGTGTTGTTTTTTCTGAAACACGAAAGTACATTTAACGTGTGCATTTCTTAAAGGATGGTGAAAAGGTGAAAAATTAAACCATCTTGAAGTTGATGATTCCTTCTTTTTCTTGGGGGTAGGTGTCATGTGAGAATACCTTCAAGAAATGGGTGCTTATAAATGGGTGAGTATATAAATATATGTCGTCAGTGTATCTTTAAGAAATGTGTGTTTACTATTGCAGTAATGTCAGAGAATGGGTGAGGTTTGGCTGTCTGTCAGCTTTTTACTTTCATTTTAGGCTGTTTGCTGCAGGGTGTGTTTTAGTTTCGTTTTGAGTGTTGGAGCTGAAGGCAGACCAAGCTGGTGTACTGTTGTTCTCTCTGCCACCATAAAGCTATCTCTGTATCATTTGGTGAATTCAGAATTATAAATGTTCTCAGAAGTGAATGTAAATCTAATGTGCTTCTGGTAAAAGGTGTCTGAAGTCTTCTGGATGTTAAAAGGACAGCTGACGGATTACTTAGTGTTGTATTCTTTGGGGGTTGTATTTGAAATAATGGTTGCTAACTTGTTCACTGTTTATTTCAAAAAGGTTAACTTGAGTTCATAGAATAAATATTGTGTTGCTTTAAAAAATACTTTTCCATTTCTGCTGTACCACACCTGTAGAATGTGATGTGTGCTCCCCATACCACCATCTGTTAAAAGTTGTGGGTGAGGTGAACTTCACGATATATTTTGGGGTTCTCTAAACCCTGATCCATGACAATATCCTTATTTACACTGTTCCCTGTGTAGTATGTCATTATTTACAGTAATTCCTGTGTTGTACATCATTATAATACACTGGTCCCTGGGCATTATATCATTATTTACAGTGTTCCCTGTGTAGTATGTCATTATTTACAGTAATTCCTGTGTAGTATATCATTATAATACACTGGTCCCTCGGCAGTATATCATTATTTACAGGTTCCCTGTGTACCATGTAATTGTTTACAGTAATTCCTGTGTAGTACATCATTATAATACACTGGTCCCGGGGCAGTATATCATTATTTACAGTGTTCCCTGTGTAGTATGTAATTATTTACAATAATTCCTGTGTAGTACATCATTATAATACACTGGTCCCTGGGCAGTATATCATTAATTACAGTGTTCCCTGTGTAGTATGTCATTATTTACAGTAATTCCTGTGTAGTACATCATTATAATACACTGGTCCCTGGGAAGTATATCATTATTTACAGGTTCACTGCGTAGTATCTCATTATTTACAGCCATCCATGTGCAGAATAGCAGTATTAATCGTGACCCTTGGTGGCATATCGTTATTTCCTGTGGTCTCTGGTTAGTGTATCATTATTTAAAGTGGTCCCTGGTTAGTGTATCATTAATTACAATGGTCCCTATGTAGCATGTCATTGTTTACAGTAGTCCCTGTGTGGTATATACATATTTACAGGGAATCCTGGGTAGTATATCATTATTTACAGTGTCCCTGGGCAGTATATCGGCATTTACAGTGTTCCCTGGACAGTACATCATACTTTTCAGTGGTCCCTGCTTAGTATATCATTATTTACCGTGGTCCCTCGTAGTATATCATTATTCACAGTGGTTCCTGGATTCTATATAATCATTTACAGGGATGCCTGGGCAGTATATCATTATGCATAGTGTTCCTGGCAGTATATATTTATTTACAGAGGTCGCTGTATGGTGTACCGTTATTTGCAATATCGCCTGATACAGGGAGGCAGCCATACCCAAGGTGCAGGACAAGAGTAGCTAAAAACAAACATTACACAACCAACTATTATTTGTGCAACATCGATAGAAAATACCTGATTAGTTTTCAGTCCATTAAACACAGCAAATAACTAAAAACATTTCATTGCATCTTTCACTGTGATTGTCAAAGGATTGTTCATTCCATTAATCACAGGCGGTTTCTAATTATTGTTCAGACCATAATCAAATTGAGGTTGTTATTCAGTGGAATAGAATCTGTAATTACTGACCACACAACAATAATAACATCAATTAAAAATGCATTTGTTCAGCTCACAATCCCAATCAATGGGATTCTCCCTCGGCAGGATCCTCCAATTCCGCCGGCAGCGCACCCATGTCGGCGGGTTTGTCGATGGCGTGGGGGGGGGGGGGGGGTCACAATGGGAAACCTCATTGACTGGCTGCAGGAACGGAGAATCCCATTGTGGCGGAGGCTGCGTCGCGCCGGATAACGGGACTGGCGGGACGGAGAACCGGGTACAGGACATTAAACCGATGATCATTTTACAAGAGAATTATCTTGGCAAGATACTGATTAATCCATTGATCACTAACGGAATGAATAAATCTTTTAACTTCCCACAATAATATGTATTGGGAAATATTTCCCATGTCTATGATACCAGCAATTATATCTCAGGATTTAATTTCATTAATCATAGTTGTGCCATGACTGAATAGTGTGAGGATTCTCTCTGCCTGTTTCTACCAAAAAAAACTGAGCAAGTCGGGCAGCACGGTAGCATAGTGGTGCCACTATGACGTCACAGTGCCAGGGTCCCAGGTTCGATTCCCGCTTGGGCCACTCTCTGTGCAGAGTCTGCACGTTCTCCCCGTGTGTGCGTGGGTTTCCTCCGGGTGCTCTGATTGCCTCCCACAGTCCAAAGATGTGCAGGTTATGTGGATTGGCCATGATAAATTGCCCTCAAGTTGGATGGGGTTACTGGGTTATGGGGATAGGGTGGGGGTGTGGGCTTGGGTAGGGTGCTCTTTCCAAGAGCTGGTGCAGACTCGATGGACCGAATGGCCTCCTTCTGCACTGTAAATTCTATGATCTCTGAAATCCAATGATGAAAGGCAGGATGACATATATTGTACCATCATGTTTGCACAACATTGATAGAAAGCATCACGTTCGTTTTCAGTCCATTGAACACAGTAAATAACGAAAAACATTTAATTACAACTTTGAATGTGATTCTTGAAGGATTGATTATTCCAGTAATCAGAGGCGTAAATAAATATTGCTCAGACAATATTCATACTGAGATTGTTCTTTCAAATAGAGTCAGTAATTCCTGACCTTCCTATAATAACACAATAAACTGAACATGCACATTTCTGCTCACAATTAACTAAACTGTGATTATCTTTCTATAGAATCATCATACCGGGAACATGATTATTTTCAGTCCAATGGTTACTGAATATATCTAGAAATATTTATACTTTTCACATTAAGATTCATTTGAAAATTTCTATGAGTAGCAGAAATTATCTTTCAGATTTTAATTCCATTAATTACTAGAAATATCGCTGCTATGTGGTGGAATACATTGTGATCTATCTGCATGTTTCTGCTGAAGACGTCCCAGCAATTTAAATGATGTAATCCGGGAAGTAATGGGCTCAAAAACAATTATATATTGTGTCACATATTTATTAATATTATTGAGGCTATCTGACTGCTGGAACTGGATAACTACAAACTCCCGCTGGTGTTGTTAGGGAGACCGGTCCTTTTGGTCCCCTTCTGTTCCTCCAGTGTTTCTCCTCGGGAAAATACTGACTGTTTCACAATAAGAGAGTGATCAACCATTGTTTCCATTCATTATTCATCAATTAGACTCTGTTTCCCAGGTTTAATGGACTGAGCAATGCCGGGGACTAATGTGATGGTTAAGATTGGAGCTGGCGGATTGTAGGAGAATCAAACCCTGCCATGGCCTTGGTGATTTATTTCTCAGTATTACACAGCAGATCCACAGCTCTCCGTGATACCGACACTCTCCCAATTCTTCAGGATTCCTGATTTGAAGGCGGCACAGTAGCACAGAGGCGTGAAGCCTGTTGCTTCACTGCACCAGGGTCCCAGGTTCGATTCCCAGCTTGGGTCACTGTCTGTGCGGAGTCGGCACGTTCTACCCGTGTCTGCGCGGGTTTCCTCCGGGTGCTCTGAGGATTACTCTCAGGATTATTCCCAGTGCCACGTGACAGTGCGGCTAGAAATAAGAGGATAGTCCAGCTAAAAACGTGGCTAAACTGGTGGCGTAGGAGGGAGGATTTCAGATTTCTGGGCATTCGGCTATCTTCCGGGACAGGTGGGATCTGGACAAGAAGGGCGGGTAGCTTCTATACTGGAGGGGCATCACTATCCTGGCTGGGAGGTTTGTTAGTGTCACTCGGGAGAATGGAAACTAATATGAAAGTGGGTGGGAACAGGAGCGGTAGCTCAGAAGGTGTAATAACTGAAGGGGAAATAGAGAACACAAATACGTGAACAACATCACCCTCAGTCAGAGCAAAAAAGGTGACAAGTGTGAGAAGGGAGGTGCGCTCAATGCAGGATTCAGGGTGGTGGAACTAAATGTGCGCAGTTCAGAACAAGGTAAATTTGCATGTTGCGCACATTGATATTGGCTGGGAGGATGTGGTGGGAATCACAGAGACGTGGCTGCAAGGTGATCAGGGCTGGCATCAAAATATGCAAGTGTTCTATCGAAAGGACAGGCAGACGGGCAAAGGGGGCGGGGTTGCATTCTACGTAAGGAATGACGTTGAAGCGATAGCAAGGAGCGATATCGGATCAGAAGGCATAGAATCTTTGAGGGCAGAGTTGAGGAATCGAATAGATAAAAAGACCCCGATGGAGGTTATTTGCAGGACCCCGAGCAGTAAATAAATCAGGAGATAGAAAAGGCCTGTAAAAAAGGCAATATTACAATAATCATGGGGAACTTCAATTTGCAGGTGGACTGGGAAAATCAGGTTGGTCGTGGATCCCAAGAAAAGGAATTGGTGGAAAGTCTAAGAGATGGTTTTTTTTGAGCAGCTTGTGACAGAGCCTACTAGGGAACAGGCAATTCTGGATTTGGAGATGTGTAATGAGACAGACTTGATTAGGGAACAAAAGGTGAAGGAACCCATAGGGAGCAATGGCCACAATATGCTAGAATTTACCCTGCAGTTTGAGAGGGAGAAGCTGCAATCAGATGTAACGGTATTACAATTAAATAGGGGTAACTACAAAGACATGAGGGTGGAGCTGCCATAGTTGATTGGAAAAGGAGCCTCGCAGGGAAGACATTGAAACAGCAATGGCAGGAGTTTGGGGTGGTTATTCGGGAGGAAGAACAGAATTTCATCCCAAGGCGGAGGAAACATGCCAAGGGGAGGACAAGGTCTGCATGGCTGATGAGGGAAGTCAAGGACAGCAGTAAAGCAAAATAAAAAGCATACAATGTGGCGAGGAGTAGTGGGATGCCAGAAAATTGGGAAGCCTTTAATAGCGAACAGAGGACACCTGAAAACGCAATAAAGAAGGAGGAGATGAAATTTGAGGGCAAGCTAGTTAGTAATGTAAAAGACGATAGGAAGATGTTTTTTTTTCAATATATAAAAGGTAAGAGATAGACAAATACAGACATTGGACCAGTGGAAAATGTGACTGGAGAAGTAATAACCGGCAACAAAGAAATGGCAGGCCAGCTGTATAGTTACTTTGCATCAGTCTTCACGGTGGAAGACACCAGTGGGATGCCAGAGCTCCAGGAGAACCAGGGGGCAGAGGGGAGTGCCGTGGCCATCACTAAGGAGAAGGTTCTGCGGAAACTGAAAGGTCTTTGCTCTTTGTTCTTTGTTCTTTGTTCTTTGTCTGAAGGTGGATGAATGACCTGGACGGATGGACTACATCCCAGGGTTCGAAAAGAGATAGCTGAGGAGATTGTAGAGGCAGTGGCGGGAATCTTTCAGGAATCACTGGAGGCAGAAAGGGTCCCAGAGGACTGGAAAGTGGCTAATGTAGCACCGCTGTTTAAAAAGGGAAGGAGGCAGAAGACGGGAAATTAAAGGCCGGTTAGCCTGACTTCGGTCATTGGTAAGATTTTAGATCCATTATTAAGGATGAGATTGCGGAGTACTTGGAAGAGCATGGTAAAATAGGACTGAGTCAGCACGGCTTCGTCAAGGGGAGGTCATGTCTGACAAATCTGTTAGAGTTCTCTTTGAGGAAGTAACACGGGAGTTAGACAAAGGAGAATCAGTGGACGTGATTTATTTAGATTTCCAGAGGGCCTTTCCATGGTGCCGCACAGGAGACTGTTAAATACGTTAAGAGCCCATGGTGTTCAGGGTGAGATCCTGGGATGGAAAAAGAATTGGCTGACTGGCAGAAGGCAGAGAGTGGGGATAAAGGGGTCTTTTTCAGGATGGCAGCCGGTGACTAGTGGTGTGCCTCGGGAGTCCGTGCTGGGACCACAACTTTCCACAATATACATTGATGATCTGGAAGACGGAACCGAAGGCACTGTTGCTGAGTTTCCAGATGATTCAAAGATCTGTAGAGGGGCAGGTAGTATTGAGGAAGCGAGGGGCGCTGCAGAAGGACTTTGAGGCTCGGAGATTGTGAAAAGATGTGGCAGAAGGAATACAATGTGGAAAGGTGTGAGGTTATGCACTTTGGAAGAAGGAATGGAGGAATTCTCTAAATGGAGGAATGCTTCGGAAATCAGAAGCACAAAGGGACTTGGGAGGCCTTGTTCACGATTCTCTTACGGTTAACGTGCAGGTTCAGTCGGCAGTTAGGAAGGCACTTGCAATGTTAGCATTCATGTCGAGAGGGCTAGAATGCAATACCAGGGATGTACTTCTGAGGCTGTAAAAAGCTCAGGTCAGATCCCATTTGGAGTATTGTGAACAGTTTTGGGTCCCGTACCTGAAGAAGGATATGCTTCCCTTGGAAAGGGTCCAGAGGAGGTTCACTAGAACGATCCCTGGAATGAAGAGCTTGTCGTGTGAGGAACGGTTGAGGACTCTGGGTCTGCACTCGTTGGAGTTTAGAAAGATGAGGGGAGATCTTATTGAAACTTACAGGATACTGCGAGCCCTGGCTAGAGTTGATGTGGAGAGGGTGTTTCCACTAGTAGGAGAAACTAGAAGCAGAGGACACCGTCTCAGACTAAAGGGACGATGCTTTAAAACAGAGATGAGGAGGAATTTATTCAGCCAGAGGATGGTGAATCTGTGGAACTCTTTGCCGCAGAAGGCTGTGGAGGCCAAATCACTGAGTGTCTTTAAGACAGAGATAGATAGGTTCTTGGTTAATAAGGAGATCAGGGGTTATGGTGAGAAGGCGTGAAGGTAGGAGAATGAGGATGAGAAACATATCAGCCATGATTGAATGGCGGAGCAGGCTCGCTGGGCCTAGTGACCAAGTTCAGCTCCTGTGTCTTATGGTCTTATGGCCATAAATGTCCAACTCGGTTTGAAATGTGGCTTTGGGTGTCTGCCTCCATTATTCTGACAGAAAATGAGGTAATGAAAGGATGTGACGAACAAGCGGGAAATGACATTGAGGCAGAAGCTGAGCAGTGATTAAATTGAATGGTGGAGGAGGTGTGAGTGACCGTGTAGTCTCCCCATGTTGCCATTTGTTATCAGTTCCGGCTCTGCATTACTCACTGATGAATGTAGCTGCACGATCATATATTTCAGTTACATCTTTCCAACAGATATGTATATTGTTCATGGAAACAGTTCATTTATATCCAGATTATCCAAAACTTGTCAAATGTGTGGAACGAATCTCACATCATCGTCTTTTATTCCCAATAACCCAGCCCCACCCAATCCAATCACCCGAAGGGAAAACTGCGTCTAAACGATTCACACAGCGAGTGGTTCTGATCTGGCCTGCACGGCCTGGGACACTGGTGCCGGCAGATACAACAGTGGTTTCAGAGGGAATGATAGGAGTGACAAAAATCAAATGTATGTCTCCAGGGAAAGGGCGCTCCAGTCGGATTGAATCATCTGCTCATCTACAGAGCCGCTGAGGTCAAACGGAATGAAATGAAATGGAATGAAATGAAATGAAAATCGCTTATTGTCACAACTAGTCTTCAAATGAAGTTGCTATGAAAATTCCCTAGTCGCCACATTCCGGCGCCTGTTCGGGGAGGCTGGTACGGGAATTGAACTGTGCTGCGGGCCTGCCTTCGTCTGCTTTAAAAGCCAGCGATTTATCCCAGTGTGCTAAACCAGCCCCAGGAATGAATGTCCTCCTTCGGGACTTCACGCACTTTTAAGGCTTTGGATGTGGTCTGGCTGTAAGATGATGGGACCAACACCTGCAGGTTCCCTCCAAGTTCCCCATCACCGCGAGTATTCTCACTGTAATCCTTTCTATTCACTGTGTCCATGTGTGAACTCAGCGTCCGCTTTAGCTCACTGCTTACTTCACAGCATCAACGTCATTGTAAGTTCCTAACTGCCTCACCCTGGGCGCTGCCTGTGCTGTTAATATTGAAAACATCTGTGTTGCTCCCAATAAAAGCAGACGCACATTTAATGATTAGAGGGAGGTCTATCTTTGTTCAGGTTGCTTTACAATTATTTTTAAAAGCGGCTGAGCCACGTGTTTGCTTTCTGGCCTCTCACTGGGGAAATACAAGTTCTATTCCAGCTCTGCACAATAACTGACCTGTCGCACTCTGTCAGTTATTCACAACATAAATGGTGCAATACTGCATGAAGGACATTTACTTTATCCAGGATCTGAGTTTATAATTTAGGAACAAGTTTGTTTACTCAGCAAATGTATTAATCCGGATTGTGTTTTCCACGTGATAGCCAGTTCCCCACATCTCCAAGAACACTCCCTCGCACTCTATCTCTCCTTTGCACTCTCTCCCCCACTCACCCTCACTCTCTCACACTATCCCTCTCCCACACTCTCTCCCTCGCTCACACTCTCTCCCTCTCGACAATCCCTCCCTCTCTCACACTCTCTCCCTCTCCCATACTCCCTCCCTCTCTCACAGTGTCTCACTCGCTCACACTCTCTCACTCTCTCACCGTCCCTCTCTCACCCTCCCTCGCTCACACGTTCTCCCTCTCTCACACTGCCTCCCTCTCTCACACTCTGTCCCCCTCTCACACTTCCTCCCTCTCTCACACTCTAATCCTCTCACACACTCCCTCCCTCTCACACTCTATTCCTCTCTCACACTCTGGCCCTCTCGCACACTCTAACCCTCTCTCACGCTCTCTCCCTCTCTCACACTCTCTCACTCTCTCACACTCATGTCCCCCTCTTACACTCCACCCCTCTCTCACACTCTAACCCTCTCACAGACTCCCTCCCTCTCTCATACTCTCTACCACTCTCTCCCCCTCTCACACTCCCTCCCTCTCTCACACTCATATCCCCTTCTCACACACTCCCTCCCTCTCTCTCACGCTCTCCCCTCTCTCACACTCTGTCCCCATCTCACTCCCCCTCCCTCTCTCACACGCTAACCCTCTCACACACTCCCTCCCTCTCTCACACGCTCTCCCCTCTCTCACACTCCCTCCCTCTCGCACACTCTAACCCTCTCTCGCACTCTCTTCCTCTCTCCCCTTTCGCTCTCTGTCTCTCTCTCTTCTGCTCTCTCTCTCTTGCACTTTCACCCTCTCTCACACTCCTCTCTCACACACTCTCCCTCTGACACATTATCTACCTCACTCACCCTCCCTCTCTCCCACTGTCTCCCTCTCTCCCACTCTCTCTCCCTCTCAGACTCTCTCCCTCTCTCACACTCTCTTCCTGTCTAACACACTCTCCCTGTCTCACTCCTCTCCCTTTCTCACACTCTCTCCCTCTCTCACACTCACTCCATATCTCACACTCCCTCCCTCTCTCACACTCTCTCTCTCTCTCACACTCCCTCCATCTCTCACACTCCCTCCCTCTCTCGCACTCTCCCTCTCTCACACTCCCACCATCTCTCACACTCTCCCTCTCTCACCCTCCTTCTCTCACACTCCCTCCATCTCTCACACTCCCTCCATCTCTCACACTCCCTCCATCAAATTCCTGCCTCTCTCATACTTTCTTCTTCATTGGTACTCACCCCCCATTCTCCCACTCTCTCTAACACATTTCCTTTGTCTCACACTTACCCCTCTCGCACATTCTGTCCCTCTCTCACACTCTCACCCTCTCTCTCTCTGCTCCATGTCTCCCTCCCTCCCTCTCTCACATCTCGTTAGACACTTTCCCACTCTGTCCCTCTCACTCTCTCTATCCCTATATCTCTCTCCCTCCATGCCTCCCTCCCTCTCACACAACTCCCTCACTGACTTTTCTCTCTCTCACACTTTCTCTCACAATCTTTCCCTCTCACACTTTCTCTCACTCTCTTTCCCTCTCTCACACTTTCTCACAAACTCTTTCCCTCTCTCATACTTCCTCTCACACTCTTTCCCTCTCTCACACGTTTTCTCGCTCTCCTTCCCTCTCTCACACTTTCTCTTACACTCTTTCCCTCTCACACTTTCTCTCACTCTCTTTCCCTCTCTCACACTTTCTCTCAAACTCTTTCCCTCTCTCACACTTCCTCTCACACTCTTTCCCTCTCTCACACTTTCCCTCTCTCACACTTTTTCTCACTCTCCTTCCCTCTCTCACACTTTCTCTCACACTATTTCCCTCTCTCACACTTTCCCTCTCTCACACTTTGTCTCACTCGCCTTCCCTCGCTCACACTTTCTCTCACACTCTTTCCCTCTCTCACTCTTTCTCTGACTCTCTTTCCCTCTCTCACACTCTCTCACTCTCTTAACCCTCTCTCGCACTTTCTCTCATCCTCTTTCTCTCTCACACACTTTCTATCACACTCTTCCCCACTCACTTTCCCTCACAATCTTTCCCTCCTCCACTCCCTCAGTCACTCAGTCGCTCTCTCCTTTACTTTCCTCTAAGATTATGTTCCTATTTTATACACAATCCTTCTCACCCAACCTGCCTCCGTCACCCACTCACCCGCTCGCTCTCCTCTCTCTGTTTCCCTTTCTCTCAGACAATCTGCCTCCCTCACCCACACCCGCTCGCTCTCCACTCTCTGTTTCCCTTTCTCTCAGACAATCTAACTCCTCCTCTCGTTTTATCCTTTATATCTCCCACCCTCTTTCTCTCCCATTCTATCTCCTCCCACCCTCTTTCTCCCTCACCCTGTCTTCTATCAGCAGATCTCACAGATCAGTTCTCTCTTCCTCCACATCTCACCCCGCCTCTCTCCCAGCTTAAGTGTGTGCACCAGATGGACGGCCGGTGTCAGTTAGAGACGGGGTATCAGTTTTCACAGCTGAATATGTTTCAATGCTGCTCTCTGAGGTGATGAGTTTGTATCTGCTGCAGCCTCTGAGTTTGCTGAGGTTCCAATGATTCTAAATGTTTTCTTAGTTTGAAGGGCTCAATCATATTTAGATATGGGATCACATACTTTGCGCTGTAAATTGTTCCCGATTTTGGAGACATTGAAATATTCTACTTATGCTCAACCAGAAACAACTGAAATGAAATAAAGGAATGTCACAGTTATAGGCAGCTACATTCCAGAGTGCAGTGGAACCACCCAGAGTAACACGCTGACAACTGGACCTGAATTACTGAATGGTCACAGTTCCAGAGGCAGCTACACCACAGAGTGCAGTGTAACCTCCCAGAGAAACACACTGACAATTGGAACTGAATCACTGAGTGGTCACAGTTATAGGCAGCTACATTCCAGAGTGCAGTGGAACCACCCAGAGTAACACGCTGACAACTGGAACTGAATTACTGAATGGTCACAGTTCCAGAGGCAGCTACACCACAGAATGCAGTGTAACCTCCCAGAGAAACACACTGACAATTTGAACTGAATCACTGAATGGTCACAGTTACAGAGACAGCTACATCCCAGAGTGCAGTGGTACCACCCAGAGAAACACACTGACAATTGGAACTGAATCACTGAATGTTCACAGTTAAAGAGGGAGCTACACCCCAGAGTGCAGTGGTACCACCCAGAGAAACACACTGACAATTAGAACTGAATCACTGAATGGTCACAGTTACACAGACAGCTGCACCCCAGCGTTCAGTGGAACCACCCAGAGAAACACACTGACAATTGGAACAGAATTACTGAATGGTCAGAGTTACAGAGGCAGCTACACCCCAGAGTGCAGTGGAACCACCCAGAGAAACACACTGACAATTGGAACTGAATCACTGAATAGTCACAGTTACGGAGACAGCTACACCCCTGAGTGCAGTTGAACCACCCAGAGAAACACACTGACAATTGGAACTGAATCACTGACTGGTCACAGTTACAGAGAAAACCACACCCCAGAGTGGAGTGGAACCACCCAGAGAAACATACTGACAATTGGAACTGAATCACTGAATGGTCACAGTTACAGAGGCAGCTACACCACAGAGTACAGTGGAACCACCCAGAGAAACACACTGACAATTGGAACTGATTCACTGAATGGTCACAGTTAGAGAGACAGCTACACCCCTGAGTGCAGTGGAACCACCAAGAGAAACACACTGACAATTGGAACTGAGTACGAAGTCTTACAACACCAGGTTAAAGTCCAACAGGTTTGTTTAGATGTCACTAGCTTTCGGAGCGCTGCTCCTTCCTCAGGTGAATGAAGAGGTCTGTTCCAGAAACACATATATAGACAAATTCAAAGATGCCAAACAATGCTAGGAATGCGAGCATTAGCAGATGATTAAATCTTTACAGATCCAGAGATGGGGTAACCCCAGGTTAAAGAGGTGTGAATTGTCTCAATCCAGGACAGTTGGTAGGATTTCGCAGGCCAGATGGTGGGGGATGAATGTAATGCGACATGAATCCCAGGTCCCGGTTGAGGCCGCACTCATGTGTGCGGAACTTGGCTATAAGTTTCTGCACGGCGATTCTGCGTTGTCGCGCGTCCTGAAGGCCGCCTTGGAGAACGCTTACCCGGAGATCAGAGGCTGAATGCCCTTGACTGCTGAAGTGTTCCCCGACTGGAAGGGAACATTCCTGCCTGGTGATTGTGGCGCGATGTCCATTCATTCGTTGTCGCAGCGTCTGCATGGTCTCGCCAATGTACCACGCTTCGGGACATCCTTTCCTGCAGCGTATGAGGTAGACAACGTTCGCCGAGTCGCACGAGTATGTACCGCGTACCTGGTGGGTGGTGTTCTCACGTTTAATAGTGGCATCCATGTCGATGATCTGGCACGTCTTGCAGAGATTGCCATGACAGGGTTGTGTGGTGTCGTGGTCACTGTTCTGAAGACTAGGTAGTTTGCTGCAAACAATGGTTTGTTTGAGGTTGCGCGGTTGTTTGAAGGCAAGTAGTGGGGGTGTGGGGCTTACCTTGGCAAGATGTTCATCGTCATCAATGACGTGTTGAAGGCTGTGAAGAAGATGACGTAGTCTCTCCGCTCCGGGAAAGTACTGGACGACGAAGGGTATTCTGTCGGTTGTGTCCCATGTTTGTCTTCTGAGGAGGTCGGTGCGGTTTTTCGCTGTGGCGCGTTGGAACTGTCGATCGATGAGTCGAGTGCCATATCCCATTCGTACGAGGGCATCTTTCAAAGTCTGTAGATGTCTGTTACGCTCCTCCTCGTCTGAGCAGATCCTGTGTATACGGAGCGCTTGTCCATAGGGGATGGCTTCTTTAATGTGTTTAGGGTGGAAGCTGGAGAAGTGGAGCATCATGAGGTTATCCGTGGGTTTGCGGTAAAGCGAAGTGCTGAGGTGACCGTCCTTGATGGAGACGAGTGTGTCCAAGAATGCAACTGATTTTGCAGAGTAGTCCATGGTGAGTCTGATGGTTGGATGGAACTTATTAATGTCATTGTGTAGTCGTTTCAGTGATTCTTCGCCGTGGGTCCAAAGGAAAAAAATGCCATCAATGTATCTGGTGTATAACGTCGGTTGAAGGTCCTGTGCGGTGAGTAGGTCCTGTTCAAACTTGTGCATGAAGATGTTGGCGTATTGGGGTGCGAATTTGGTCCCCATGGCTGTTCCGTGCGTCTGAATGAAGAACTTCTTGTCAAAGGTGAAGACGTTGTGATCCACAATGAAGCGGATGAGTTGCAGAATTGCGTCTGGAGATTGGCAGTTGTCGGTGTTGAGTACTGAGGCTGTTGCAGCAATGCCGTCGTCATGGGGGGTGCTGGTGTAGAGTGCCGAGACGTCCATTGTGACGAGGAATGTTCCTGGTTCAACTGCTCCATGGGTGCTGAGTTTCTGTAGGAAGTCCGTCGTGTTGCGACAGAAGCTGGGTGTACCTTGTACGATGGGTTTCAATATGCCCTCGATGTAGCCAGAGAGGTTCTCACACAGGGTCCCATTGCCTGAAACGATAGGGCGGCCTGGTGTGTTGGCCTTATGTATTTTCGGGAGGCAGTAGAGATCTCCAATGCGGGGAGTACGTGGGATGAGAGCACGTAGGGTGCTCTGAAGATCTGGATCCAAGGTCGTGATCAGTCTGTTAAGTCGGCGGATGTGTTCCTTGGTCGGATCTGCGGGTAACTGTCTGCAGTGTTCTTGGTTGTTCAGTTGTCGGTATACTACTTTGCAGTGGTTTGTTCTGTTCAGTACGACAGTGCCCCCCCCCCCCCCCCCCCTCCTTTGTCTACTGGTTTGATGACGATGCTGCGGTTGGTCTTGAGAGCGCGGATGGCATTGCGTTGTGCTTGGGTGACGTTCGGAGCTGTCTTGTGAATGCGACTGATGAATCTGGCATTGACGCGACTCCTGACGGCTTGAGCATACATGTCGAGTCTAAGGCAGCGGCCTTCCGGAGGGGTCCAATTCGACTCTTTCCTCTTCGGTTGCCGCACCGCAGATCTCTCGGTCTGCTGTTCCGGTTCATTGGTAGTCTGCTTGGGTTCGCTGTTGGCCTCTTGGGGTCTGTGGAAGAATTACCGGAGCCTCAATCGCCTGATGAATTCCTCCGTGTCTGCCGCAAGACTGATGGGGTCCATTTTGGTGGTGGTGCAGAAATTGAGCCCTCTGCTGAGGACTTCGATTTCGTCTGGTTGAAGGGTGTAGTCTGACAAGTTGACAATAGATTTCCCTGTATTGTTTTCTACTGTGACACCGGGGGTGGCTTGGTTGCTGCCGGTGGTGGTGCCAAGTTTCTCAAGCTTTCTGTTCTTGGTATGCATATAGTTGGCATAGTATTGTTGTCTCATCTGGTTGGCGGTGTTCCGCAGCTGGTCTGCTGCATCCTGAGCGCAAGTTGAGAATATGGCCTCTATCTTGGTTTCCAGGTTGCGTCGTCTGCTGTAGAGCTGGTGTACGAGGTGGTTGAGGAGTGTGAGAGAGGTGCGACGGCAGAGTCTCTCAGCGAAGGCTGTGTTGTAGGTCGACTTGAGTGGGTTTGTGATCTGTAGCCCTTTCGGGATCTTTTCTGCTTTCTTGCATCTTTGTAGAAACTTAATGTCAGTGTCTATATGCGCGATCTTTCTGGAGATCCTCTCCACTTTGAGCCGGCAGTTTGCGGTGTCGATGGACTTTTACCTGGTGTCGAGCTCGTGAAATCGAAACAAACCTGTTGGACTTTAACCTGGTGTTGTAAGACTTCGTACTGTGCTCACCCCAGTCCAACGCCGGCCTCTCCACACAATTGGAACTGAATCACTGAATGGTCACAGTTACAGAGACAGCTACACCCCAGAGTGCAGTGGAACCTCCCAGAGAAACACACTGACAATTGGAACTGAATCACTGAATGGTCACAGTTACAGAGGCAGCTACACCCCAGAGTGCAGTGGAACCACCCAGAGGAACACATTGACAATTGGAACTGAATCACAGAATGGTCAGAGTTACAGAGGCAGCTACACCCCAGAGTGCAGTAGAACCACCCAGAGAAACACACTGACAATTGGAACTGCATCACTGAATGGTCACAGTTATAGAGACAGCTACACGCCTGTGTGCAGTGGAACCACCCAGAGAAACACACTGACAATTGGAACTGAATCACTGAATGGTCGCAGTTACCAAGACAGCTACACCCCAGAATGCAGTGGAACCACCCAGAGAAACACACTGACAATTCGAACTGAATCACTGAATGGTCACAGTGGAGTGAGGGATATCACTGAAACAATCTGAGATGTAGAGATGGGACTGATGGTGTCTGAGTGGACAGCATCCTTTCTCTTAATTTTAGTTGAACAATGTGATCAACAGTCCAGTGTTTGCAAAGAATGCTGTAATCTGTTTGTTCATATATTTCTAAACATAACTTGAACGATGTCAAAACCTCAGTACCCCTGTTGTGATTCCACAGGGTATACCTTTAAGGCGTTGGGAATATATAACCTCAGAGTTTCAGACTCATAGACGACACCAGCAAGAAGGACACATCACTTCTCACTGAAAATGCATCTTACAATTAAACTAGTTGAGAAAATATTCTACCCAATTGTTGCTATTTTTGGTGTTCCTGGTAAGTGAATGTCACCATTGAAGTTGTGTAAATCTGTGTGTGAGCGGCTCTCTGATTTTAAACTGGGACTGGAACTATCTGATCCTGATTTCGTGCTCACTGTTATATTGACACCTGACCAACGATATAATTGTCAAATGTCTTTAAGCATGTCAATAGTTTGAATCCCTTTTATCAACTTACAAAAAACCTCTGTTTGTAACTCACTGGATCTCTGCCCGGTGAAGTTATTATCTTGAGTGGATTCGTGTATAATGTAAGATTGGATCTCAGTGAAGGCAATCTCTCTGAAGGAATGTTTAGAAGGAGAAAGAATAAAATCACACTGAGTGTGGGTCACTCTCCAGAGTGGAATATCTGACAGCAGTGAACAAGTATTACTGGAAGTATCTGTTAGTGTAGAATTCTACTGAATGTGGGTCTCTCACCAGAGTGGAATATCTGACGGCAGTGAACAAGTGTTACTGGAAGTGTCTGTCAGTGTGGAATTGTACTGACTGTGGGTCACCAACTAGAGTGGTATATATGACAGCAGTGAACAAGGATTACTGGAAGTATCTGTCAGTGTCGGATCGTACTGAATGTGGGTCCCTCGCCAGAGGGAATATCTGATCAGATTATCCATCTATTATTGGGAATATTGTTGAATTGTATTGTGTGTGCGTAAGGAATGGAACTGAAATAAGTTGGTTCTATTTTGAAATGATGTGTTTTATTTGGCGCGCCGTCGCTCTATTCTATGGAGCTCTCTCTCTCTCTCTCTCTCTCTCTGTCTGTCTGTCTGTGTGCCTGTCTCTCTCTCTCTCTCTGTTTTATTTGTAGAATAGATTGAAAACAGGAAGAGTTTGGCTGTGTTTTGATGATGGTTTGCTATTTATTCTGTGAAGTAAAATGTTTCGATATCTGTTTTCTAATTAACTGCTCCAACAGTATCACCCAGACGCAGAAATTTAACAAAACTCAACAGTCCAGTATTTGTTTTGTGATATTTGTCTCACTTCTCTTCATCACCAAATTAACTCCAATGTTTGTTATATTTTATGGGTGTGTTAAAACTGTGTTTCTGCTTCACACGATTTGTGAATCTATTCACCTGAACCCAGAAACCCCTCCAGTCCATTCACACATTTGTTTTCCAAGGAGTGATTGGGGGACTTATTGTTCTGATCAAAATACAGCAGCGGACACTGATCTGTCGGAACATTAATTTCCCATTGAAATACCCACTTTGCAAATTCATCATTAATGATGACGTGTGCCTGTAATTACTTGTATTCTTCCTCTGTACTCACTATCACTCTCAATTTGATTTTGTCTGTAAATTGTGTAATTAACATTCTGCTTCCCGATCCTATACCGTTGATGGGAATGGTGAAGGAGAGTGACCCCAGTGCTGAGCCTTGTGGAACACCACTTCCCACATTCCACCAACCAGCCTAAATCCCTTTAACTCTTCTCCCTGTTTTCTGTGTGTGTCGCCAGCATGTGTCCATTCTGCTGCTGTGTCCCCTAACTCCACTGGCTCTGAGATTACTCATCAGTCTGTTATGTCGGATCTTACTGACGACCTTTAGAAAATCAAATTGTTGAACATCTATCATACTACTCAGATCTATTATTTCTGCTAGCTATTGAAATAATTGGATGAAATGTGTCAGGAATAATGTTGACTTTGGAATATGTGCCGACTATTTAGTATACTCTGTGTTACTGGATTTCTTTTAACTCATGCTTCTAATTCCATTTTTCCAACTGTTGACATTGTGACTGGAAGATTTTATTATATTCTGTTCTAATTTCAAGAATAACAGAGACCGATTTCTGCTTTTCAATTCTTTGGTAATTCTCGGGGGCAGCACGGTAGCATTGTGGATAGCACAATTGCGTCACACCTCCAGGGTCCCAGATTCGATTCCGGCTTGCGTCACTGTCTGTGCGGAGTCTGTACATCCTCCCCGTGTGTGCGTGGGTTTCCTCCGGGTGCTCCGGTTTCCTCCCACAGTCCAAAGATGTGCAGGTTAGGTGGATTGACCATGATAAATTGCCCTTAGTGTCCACAATTGCCCTTAGTGTTGGGTGGGGTTACTGGGTATAGGGATAGGGTGGAGGTTTTGACCTTGGGTAGGGTGCTCTTTCCAAGAGCCGGTGCAGACTCGATGGGCCGAATGTCCTCCTTCTAAACTGTAAATTCTATGATATGGCTCGATGTAATTATTCTGATGATGATCAGTGAATAGATAATATTGTCTCTGCTGTTTCTCACTGTCTATTTTATTTATATTTGTTGTTGAAATCCATCCGACTCCAGTAATCTCCCTCTACCTGGACCCCACCCTCTGGCCTCCTATCAGCTCGTGATCTTTTCATTGAGATCTGCCAGTGCAACATCGACCGTCTCAGTTTCTCTCTGCCTCTTACCAGCTCTATCCTGACTCACTCTCAACGTCCTCCTGTCCTCCCTCTAATATCCAACCCTGGCCTGATGATCTAAGCTGCTCACAAGGGTGGTGCCATTATTGTCTTGTGTACTGAATTTTTCCTCACAGAGGCTGACCGTCAGCTCTCAGGCCCATCCTGCTACCTCCCCCAGGACCAGCAGCACACCACCAAACATCATGATATTGTTGCCCGGACTTTCACTGACCTCATTGACTCTGGATATCTTCTGTCCACAGCCTCGGACATCATAGTCCCACAATCCCACACATCCTGCATCAACCTCCCGCTTCTACCTCCTTCCCAAAATCCACAAATAGGAAAGTCCCAGTACACCATTATTTTGGCCTTTTCCAGCCCCACCAAGATCATCTGTTCATATCTTGATTCCATCCGCTTTACCCTGTTCTGCACCTTCCCAAATACATTGATGTCAAAGTGACACAGTGGTTTTCACTGCTGCCTCACAGCATCCGGGTCCTCGGATCAATTCCCACCTCGGGTGACTTTTTCTCCGTGTCTGCGTGGGTTTCCTCCGGGTGCTCCGGTTTCCTCCCACAGTTCAAAGATGTGCAGGTTAGGTGGATTGGCCATGCTAAATTACTCTCTAGTGACCAGAAAGATATGTAGGTTAGATTAAGGGGTTAATGAGATATGAGGGGGAGTTACTTCTCCCTCCTTCTATAAGTATAAAGACATTTTTCTGAAGGTGTCTCCTTCTGTAATGAAATGCATCTGAAATTGATCTGCCATTAATGTACAGTAAGTTCATCTTATGTTCCAATGCGAACATTCCACTCACCTTCCCATATGCTCCCTAGAAATGCACGCTCACATTTTATCAGAGAAACTACAGCACTGAGACAGGCACTTCGGCCCAAAGTGCTCCACCTCAACCAAAAAACCCATCTAAGCTAACTCCATTTGCCTGAATTTGTCCCATATTCCTCCAAACCTTTACTATCCAAGTATCAGTCCAACTGACTTTTACATGTTCTCACTGTCCCTCCTCAAGCACTTCCTCCGGCAGCTCATTCCACATACACACCATCCTCTGTGCAAAAACGTTGCTCTTCAGCTTCTCATTAATTATATCCCATCTTAACTTAAACCAATGCCTTCTAGTACTTGATTCGCCAACCCTGGGAAAAAGACTGAGTGCATTCAACCTGTCCATGCCTCTCGTGATCGTTCACACCTCTATCAGGTCTTAAGCGAGCCTTAAACGCTCCAAAGAAAAAAAAGTCCAATCTGTCCCTCGAACTCAGTCTCTTGAGTCCCGGCAACATCGTTGTAACTCTCGTCCGCACTTGCCCCAGTTTGAGAATATCTTTCCTATCCCAACTTCTAAACTCAATGCCCTGACCGATGAAGGCCAGCATGGCAAAAGCCTTCTTCACTTCCCTAACCACCTGTGACTCAATCTTTCGAGAACCGTGCACCTGAACTCCTCGGTCCTTCTCTTTGACGGTACTCCCTAAGGTCCGACCATTTACTTTGACAGAACTATCTTGATTTTACTTTGCAAAATGTAACACCTCACACTTACCTGCATTGAACTCTATTGGCCATTTCACGGCGCAATTTCCCTGCTAATCAAGATCCTGCTGCAATTTGGATAACCTTGCGCTTGACTGAAATACCACCTATTTTAATCCATCTTCCGGGCTGCCTCTCTGCTGCTTCTTTCTTCAGTGTCGCCATCAAATAATATCTTATCTGGTTCTCACAACTGTTTCGCATATTATGTTTGATCTGGCATTTAATTCGAACTCACTGTCGAGTTTCCTTTTTTTCTTTGAATCATCGTATCGCCGTCACACTGTGCTTTGGAAAAATATTTTGGGAATCCATCAATTTGAAAAGCACAATTAGGGCGGCAGTGTGGCACAGTGGTTATCACTGCCGCCTTAAAGCGCCAGGGACCCAGGTTCAATTCCGACCACGGGTGACTGTCTGTGTGTAGTTAACACATTCTTCCCGTGCGGGGGGGGGGGGGGGGGGGGGGTTCCTCCGGGTGCTGCGGTTTCCTCCCAGAGTACAAAGATGTGGAGTTTCGGTGATTTGACTGTGCTAAGTTGCCCCTAGGTGGGATGCGGGGATAGGGCCGGCGAGTGGGTCTGTGTAGATTGCTCTTTCAGTGGGTCGGTGCAGACTCGTTGGGCCTCATGGCCTTTTGGACTGTTTATTCTATGATTCTATGATAACGCCTGACACAAGCTATAATTCTTTAATTGCTATGTGATTTGCCAACACTGAAACCGATGTACCCGATCTGGTTGGTAATACGGAAGCACGATCTTTACTGCACCTGGATTAAAAGGTGCAACATGCAAGGTTGATGTAAAGGATCGAGAGTTCAGTGATATTTTAGCATGCAGAGATAATGTACTCAAAGATATGGAACAGAAAGTACGCAGTGTGGGCCATTTTAACAGACGGAAGGCTGAGATTGGTGGTTTAGCAGGATAGGTGCTGGAGTCTTCACTTGTAATGAACTGTACTGATAATTTTGGGAAGTGCAAGGAATGCCGTGCCTAAGCTTGCTGCTTTCCGTTAGTCCTACAACAATTCCTTATCTCTTGACATCCGTATGTCATCTTGTTCTGGAGCACTCGTAACGTTAGTCCGTCTTCAAGTCTTGTGTTAGCTACTGCTTTCCTGGCTAACTTACAATTTTCCGCCTTCCAAAAACGTGATGTGTTTCGCAATTCAGTTGTTCATGTCCGACCGCGCACGTTGACAACCCCTGTGCTCTCTGACTAATATGCAGTCCCGTTAGAGAAACACATCAAAATCCATATTGTTGCTGCAAACTATTCCATGTCTTGACCCCTGTGTCCTCATTTATTATATACAACGGCACCACGATCAGTGATATCTTCATTCATCCATTGAGAGTCCCAGATTTACTCAGTCCATTCTCCGCCCAGTTTCTTCATCTAACAAGACCTCGCACTCGGTACATCGCTCCATAGACATATCCGTCCCTTACTCTCTTTATGTATCTGAGATACCCTCAAAGAGTTTAATTCAGCAGATTTACGTTGAATGCCAGAATAGTTCCTGATTGTTTCCTTATGCAGCATTGTTTCGTTTATAGCTGCATAATTTTGCTGCAGAATATTTTTGCCCACTTTTCTAAGTGTATGTCTTTTCTCTGTGGATGACTGCAACTAGTTGCAATTGTATTGAAACTTTCAAGCTTAATATATATCGGAAGGATAACTTTATGCATATTCGATAGCATGAGAATTGCGTGAGAATAAAGGTAGCATTGTGGATAGCACAATTGCTTCACAGCTCAACGGTTCCAGGTTCGATTCCGGCTTGGGTCACTGTTGTGCGGAGTCTGCACATCCTCCCCGAGTGTGTGTGGGTTTCCTGCGGATGCTCCGGTTTCCTCCCACAGTCCAAAGGTGTGCAGGTTAGGTGGATTGGCCATGCTAAATTGCCCTTAGTGTCCAAAATTGCCCTTAGTGTTGGGTGGGGTTACTGGGTTATGGGGATAGGGTGGAGGTGTTGACCTTGGGTAGGCTGCTCTTTCCAGGAGCCGGTGCAGACTCGATGGGCCGAATGGCCTTCTTCTGCACTGTAAATTCTATGAAAACAAAACGGCAAGGCATTTTCAAGGGCATTTCGAAGGAGAAGAGGACCGTGGTATTTAAGAAGGGAATTCAATAATTTCTAGTTGAAACATGGAGACTGAATAAAAGTAATGGAAGGGAAAGGCTGTTGTGTGGACCTAGTTATCGTGTATAGAATACATTGCTGAAGGAAGCGATTCAGCCACCGAATTTGCACCGACCTTCTGACAGAACACATTTTGCAGCTTTATCTCCGTAATCCTGCAATCCCCGCAAACGCTGGACACCAATATAGCATGGCCTACCGCCTCACTGACATATCCTTGGACTATAGGGTAGGGGCGACAACAAACATGTAAACAGGGAAATGACAAAGAACGCTAAGGAGATTGACCTTCGTTCTGAATTCACACATAATTCCTCTGGCTGTTATGTGGAATCCCTCTTATCCTGTCTGTATTCCAGCGAACGTAGTCACTCTGCTGATCCTCCGACTCAGGAACTGCGGTCTGTGTAAGAGGACAACTGTCTACCTGGTAGCCATGGTCTCGCCCGACCTGCTGCTACTTATGTTTCTTGCTCTCATCAACTATATACTGGCGCCTCGTTTGCCACAGGCACTTTTCCTTAACAGCTTCGGATCAGGTCTGGACTCCCTCATGGGTATCGCTGTGACCAACTGCTCAGTCTGGCTGACTGTGTCCTTCACCTTTGACCGCTTGGTGGCGATCTGCTGCCAGAGTTTTAAAATAAACCTCTGTGCTCCCACATCTGCAGCTCTGGTCGTGGGAGCGATGTATCTTGGGCACATCTATGGGCCCCACACATCCAGCACTGCCAGTGCTGCCCCACAGCCAGCACTGCCAGTGCTTCCCCAACTCCCCACAGCAGGCACTGCCAGTGCTCCCACAGCCAGCACTGCCAGTGCTTCCCCCACCCCCACAGCTAGCACTGGCATTGCTCACCCACAGCCAGCACTGCCAGTGCTCCCACCCACAGCTAGCACTGCCAGTGCTCCCCACACAGCCAGAACTGCCAATGCTGCCCCCAGACTACAGCTAGCACTGGCAGTGCTCCCCACAGCCAGCACAGCCAATGCTCCACCCCACAGCCAGCCCTGCCAGTGCTCCGACCCCACGGCCAGCACTTCTAGCACTTCCAGAGCTTCCCCATCCAGCACTGCCTGTGCACCCACCACAGCCAGATCTGCCAGTGCTCCCCACAGCCAGCACTGCCAGTGCTCCCTCAGCCCCGAAAGCCAGCACTACCAGTGCTCCCCACATAGCAAACACTGCCAGTGTTCCCCCACTTTCATGCACTGCCAGTGCTTCCCCACTTTTCTAGCCACAGAGCCAGCCGTGCCAGTGCTCCCACACACTCCACAGCCAGCACTGCCAGTGTTCCCCTCCAGCCAGTCCTGCCAGTGCTCATCCCCCTACATCCAGCATTGTCAGTGATCCCTCCACAGCCAGCACTGCCAGTACTCCCCCTACAGCCACATCTGCCAGCGCTCCCCTGCAGCCAACAATGCAAATGCTCCCCCACAGCCAGAACTACATGTGCTCCACAATTATGCCAACACTGTCAGTGCTCCCCACAAACAGCACTGCCAGAACAATCCCAACGCCACACAACCATCCCTGCCAGTGCTCACCCCACACAGCCAGCACTGACAGTGCTCCCCACCCGCCACAGCCAGCGTTGCCAGTGCTACACCACCCTCACACCCATCAATACCAGTGCTACCGCACAGCAAGCCGTGCCAGTGCTCCCAGACAGCACTCGCAACGCTCCCACCACAGCCAGCACTTCCAGTGCTCCTCAGCCAGCACTGCCAGTGTTCCCAATCTAACAGCCAGCACTGCCAGTGCGCCACCCCTCTGCCAGTCCTGCCAGTGCTCCATCCCCACGGCCAGCACTTCCAGTGCCCCCCAACATCCAGCACTCCCAGTGTGCCCACCCACATCCAGCACTGTCAGTGCTCCCACCACACAGCGTGCACAGTCAGTGCTCCTCCACACAGCCAGCACTGTCAGTGCTCCCCCCCACACAGCCAGCACTCTCAGTGCTCCCCCACAAAGCCAGCACTGTCAGTGCTCCCACCACACAGCCAGCACTGTCAGTGCTGACCCCACACAGGCAGAACTGTCAGTGCTCACACACACAGCATGCACTGTCAGTGCTCCCCCACACAGCCAGCAATGTCAGTGCTCCCACCACACAGACAGCACTGCCAGTTCTCCCCACACAGCAAGCACTGCCAGTGTTCCCCCCACTTTCATGCACTGCCAGTACTTCCCCACTTTCCTACCCCCACATGCAGCCCTGACAGTGCTCCCACTCACCCCATGGCTAGCACTGCCAGTCTTCCCATACATCAAGCGCTGCCAGTGCTCCCCACGCTCTCAGCCAGCCAAGACAGTGCTCATCCCCCCACATCGAGTATTGCCAGTGATCACCCCTACAGCCAGAGCTGCCAGTAGTCCACCAACACCAGATCTGCCAGTGCTCGCCCTACAGCCAACACAGCCAGTGCTCCCCACAGCCAGCACTTCAAGTGCTCCCACACAATGCCAACACTGCCAGTGCTCCCACAAGCGCCCCCCACCACAGCCAGCACTTCCAGTGCTCCACCCCAAAGCCAGACCTGCCAGTGCTCCGTTCCCACGGCCAGCACTGCCAGTGCTCCCGAGACAGCACTCCCAGTGCTTCCACCACAGCCAGCGATGAAAGTGCACCCCACATCCCGCACTTGCAGTGCTTCCAACAGCCAGCAATGCCAGTGAACCAACCACATCAGAACTGCCAGTACTCCCCACAGTCAGCACTTCCAGTTCTCCCAAACCCCAAAGCCAGCACTGCAGGTGTTCCACCCACTCCACCCACACAGCCTCCAATGCCAGTGCCCCCCTCAGGCAGCCAGCAAAGCCAGTGTTCCCCCACAGCCAGCACAGCCAATGCTCCCCAGCCAGCACTGCCAGTTCTCCACACACCCACCACAGTCAACACAGACAGTGCTCCCCACAGCCAGCACTGCAAGTGCCCCACACAATGCCAACACTGTCAGTGCTCCCACACCCGCCCCCCACCACAGCCAGCACTACCAGTGCTCCACCCCACAGCCAGCACTGCCAGTGCTCCCCACACACGGCCATCACTACCAGTGCCTCCTCACAACAGCCAGCACTGCCAGTTCTCCCCTCCTCCCACATCCAACACTGCCTATGCGACCCCCACACAGCCAGCATTGCCAATGCTCCCCACAGCCAGCGCTGTCAGTGCTCACCCTCACAGCCAGCACTTCCAGAGCTCCCCATAGTCAACACTACCAGTGCACCCACACAGCCTGATTTACCAATGCTCCCCCCAATGCCAGCACTGGCAGTGCTCCCCACAGCCAGCACTGCCAGTATACCACACAAAACCAGCACTGCCAGTGCCCACACGCAGCCTGCACTGCCAGTGCTCCCACAGTCAACACTGCCAGTGCACCCCCACAGCCTGACCTGACTGTGCTCCCCAGGATGCCAGCACTGGCAGTGCTCCCACAGCCAGCACTGCCAGTGTACCACACAAAACCAGCACTGCCAATGCCCACACACATCCTGCACTGCCAGTGCTCCCACAGTCAACACTGCCAGTGCACCCCCACAGCCTGATCTGACTGTGCTCCCCGGGATGCCAGCACTGGCAGTGCTCCCCACAGCCAGCATTGCCAGTGTACCCCACACGCGGCCAGCACTGCTAGTGCCTCCGCACAACAGCCAGCACTGCCAGTGCTCCACTCATCCCACAGTCAACACTGCCAGTGCACCCCTACAGCCTAATCTGTCTGTGCTCCCCCTAATGCCTGCACTGGCAGTGCCCCCTCCACCGCTAATACTGCCAGTGCTCCCCAGAGTAAGCGCTCGATCCCCAAAGCCAGCACTGCCAATGTTCCCCCACAGCCAGCACTGCCAGTGGTCTCCCCACATCCAGCACTGCCACTGCTCCCACAGTCAGCATTGCCAGTGCAGCCCCCCACACAGCCATTACTGTCAGTGCTCCCCCACACAGCCAGCCCTGTCAGTGCTCCTAACACACCGTCAGCACTGTCAGTGCTCCCACCACACAGCCAGCACTGTCATTGCTCCCCCACACAGCCAGCACTGTCAGTGATCCCACCACACAGCCAGCACTGTCAGTGCTCCCCACACAGCCAGCACTGTCAGTGCTCCCCACACAGCCAGCACTGCCAGTGCTCCCACCACACAGCCAGCACTGTCAGTGCTCTCCACACAGCCAGCACTTTCAGTGCTACCCCCACACAGCCAGCACTGTCAGTGCTCACGCCACACAGCCAGCACTGTCAGTGCTCCCCACACAGCCAGCACTGTCAGTGCTCCCACCACACAGCCAGCACTGTCAGTGCTCCCCCACACAGCCAGCACTGCAGTTCTCCCCCACACAGCCAGCACTGTCAGTGGACCCCCACACAGCCAGCACTGTCAGTGCTTCCCAACATAGCCAGCACTGTCAGTGCTCCCACCACACAGCCAACACTGCCGGTGCTCCCGACAAATCACAGCCATCACTGTCAGTGCTCCCACCACACAGCCAGCATTGTCAGTGCTCCCCCTCACATCCAGCATTGCCAGTGCTCCCAGTCACAGACTGCACTGTCAGTGCTCCCCACACAGCCAGCACTGACAGTGCTCCTCCCACAGCCAGCACTGCCTGTGCACCCCCCACACAGCCAGCACTGTTAGTTCTCCCCACACAGCCAGCACTGTCAGTGCTCCCCCCACACAGCCAGCACTGTCATTACTCCGAACACACAGCCAGCACTGTCAGTGCTCGCCCCAAACAGCCAGCCCTGCCAATGCTCCCACCACACAGCCAGCACTGTCAGTGCTCCCCACACAGCATGCACTGTCAGTGCTCCCCCCACACAGCCAGCACTGTCAGTGCTCTCACCACACAGCCAGCACAGTCAATGCTCCCCCACACAGCCAGCACTGTCAGTGCTCCCACCACACAGCCAGCACTGTCAGTGCTCCCCCACACAGCCAGCACTGCTTTTCTCCCCCACACAGCCAGCACTGTCAGTGGTCCTCCCACACAGCCAGCTCTGTCAGTGCTCCCACCACACAGCCAGCACTGCCAGTGCCCCCGACAAACCACAGCCAGCACTGTCAGTGCTCCCACCACACAGCCAGCACTGTCAGTGCTCCCCCTCACATCCAGCATTGACAGTGCTCCCCGTCACAGACAGCACTGTCAGTACTCCCGACACAGCCAGCACTGACAGTGCTCCTCCCACAGCCAGCACTGCCAGTGCACGCCCCACACAGCCAGCACTGTCAGTACTCCGAACACACAGCCAGCACTGTCAGTGCTCCCTCCACAGCCAGCACTGTCAGTGCTCCAACCACACAGCCAGCCCCGTCAGTGCTTCCCACACAGCCAGCACTGCCAGTGCTCCATCCACAGCCAGCACTGTCAGTGCTCCCACCACACAGCCAGACCCGTCAGTGCTCCCACCACACAGCCAGCACTGCCAGTGCTCTCATCAGACAGCCAGCACGGTCAGTTCTCCCCCCACTGCCAGCACTGTCAGGGCTCCCACCACACAGCCAGCACTGTCAGTGCTCCCACCACACAGCCAGCACTGTCAGTGCTCCCCACACACAGCCAGCACTGTCAGTGATCCTCCAAACAGCCAGCACTGCCAGTGCTCCCGCCACACAGATAGCACTGTCAGTGCGCCCACCACACAGACAGAACTGCAAGTGCTCACTCCACAGCCAACACTGCCAGTGTTCCCCATGGCCAACACTGCCTGTGCTCCCACAGCCAGCATTGCCAGTGATACCCTCGCACAGCCAGCAATGCCAGTGCTCCGCACATCCAGCACTGCCAGTGCTCCCCACCACAGCCAGTAGTGCCAGTGCTCATCGACACAGCCAGCACTGCCAGTGCTCCCCAAACAGCCAGCCATGCCAGTGATTCCCACAGCCAGCACAGCCAGCGCTCACATCCACACAGCCAGCACTGCCAGTGCTCTCCCACATCCAACACTGGCTGTGCTGATCACTCAATGCCAGCACTGGCATGCTCCCCCACATCCTGCTCTGCCAGTGATCCCCAAAGCCAGCACTGACAGTGCTCCCCATACAGACAGAACTGGAAATGCTGCCATCCACAGCCAGTGCTCCCCACACAGCCAGCACTGCTTGGGTTCCCCCACAAGGCAAGCACTGGCAGTGCTCCCCTCCACAGCTAGCACTGCCAGTGCGCCCCTCACAGCCAGAACTGTCAGTGCTCCCCCACACAGCCAGCCCTGTCAGTGCTCCTAACACACCGCCAGCACTGTCAGTGCTCCCACCACACAGCCAGCACTGTCATTGCTCCCCCACACAGCCAGCACTGTCAGTGATCCCACCACACAGCCAGCACTGTCAGTGCTCCCCACACAGCCAGCACTGTCAGTGCTCCCCACACAGCCAGCACTGCCAGTGCTCCCACCACACAGCCAGCACTGTCAGTGCTCTCCACACAGCCAGCACTGTCAGTGCTACGCCCACACAGCCAGCACTGTCAGTGCTCACGCCACACAGCCAGCACTGTCAGTGCTCCCCACACAGCCAGCACTGTCAGTGCTCCCACCACACAGCCAGCACTGTCAGTGCTCCCCCACACAGCCAGCACTGCAGTTCTCCCCCACACAGCCAGCACTGTCAGTGGTCCCCCCACACAGCCAGCACTGTCAGTGCTTCCCAACATAGCCAGCACTGTCAGTGCTCCCACCACACAGCCAACACTGCCGGTGCTCCCGACAAATCACAGCCAGCACTGTCAGTGCTCCCACCACACAGCCAGCACTGTCAGTGCTCCCCCTCACATCCAGCATTGCCAGTGCTCCCAAACACAGACTGCACTGTCAGTGCTCCCCACACAGCCAGCACTGACAGTGCTCCTCCCACAGCCAGCACTGCCTGTGCACCCCCCACACAGCCAGCACTGTTAGTTCTCCCCACACAGCCAGCACTGTCAGTGCTCCCCCCACACAGCCAGCACTGTCATTACTCCGAACACACAGCCAGCACTGTCAGTGCTCGCCCCAAACAGCCAGCCCTGCCAATGCTCCCACCACACAGCCAGCACTGTCAGTGCTCCCCACACAGCATGCACTGTCAGTGCTCCCCCCACACAGCCAGCACTGTCAGTGCTCTCACCACACAGCCAGCACAGTCAGTGCTCCCCCACACAGCCAGCACTGTCAGTGCTCCCACCACACAGCCAGCACTGTCAGTGCTCCCCCACACAGCCAGCACTGCTTTTCTCCCCCACACAGCCAGCACTGTCAGTGGTCCTCCCACACAGCCAGCTCTGTCAGTGCTCCCACCACACAGCCAGCCATGCCAGTGCCCCCGACAAACCACAGCCAGCACTGTCAGTGCTCCCACCACACAGCCAGCACTGTCAGTGCTCCCCCTCACATCCAGCATTGACAGTGCTCCCCGTCACAGACAGCACTGTCAGTACTCCCGACACAGCCAGCACTGACAGTGCTCCTCCCACAGCCAGCACTGCCAGTGCACGCCCCACACAGCCAGCACTGTCAGTACTCCGAACACACAGCCAGCACTGTCAGTGCTCCCTCCACAGCCAGCACTGTCAGTGCTCCAACCACACAGCCAGCCCCGTCAGTGCTTCCCACACAGCCAGCACTCCCAGTGCTCCATCCACAGCCAGCACTGTCAGTGCTCCCACCACACAGCCAGACCCGTCAGTGCTCCCACCACACAGCCAGCAGTGCCAGTGCTCTCATCAGACAGCCAGCACGGTCAGTTCTCCCCCCACTGCCAGCACTGTCAGGGCTCCCACCACACAGCCAGCACTGTCAGTGCTCCCACCACACAGCCAGCACTGTCAGTGCTCCCCACACACAGCCAGCACTGTCAGTGATCCTCCAAACAGCTAGCACTGCCAGTGCTCCCGCCACACAGATAGCACTGTCAGTGCGCCCACCACACAGCCAGAACTGCAAGTGCTCACTCCACAGCCAACACTGCCAGTGTTCCCCATGGCCAACACTGCCTGTATTCCCACAGCCAGCATTGCCAGTGATACCCTCGCACAGCCAGCAATGCCAGTGCTCCCCACATCCAGCACTGCCAGTGCTCCCCACCACAGCCAGTAGTGCCAGTGCTCATCGACACAGCCAGCACTGCCAGTGCTCCCCAAACAGCCAGCCATGCCAGTGATCCCCACAGCCAGCACAGCCAGCGCTCGCATCCACACAGCCAGCACTGCCAGTGCTCTCCCACATCCAACACTGGCTGTGCTGATCACTCAATGCCAGCACTGGCATGCTCCCCCACATCCTGCTCTGCCAGTGATCCCCAAAGCCAGCACTGACAGTGCTCCCCATACAGACAGAACTGGAAATGCTGCCATCCACAGCCAGTGCTCCCCACACAGCCAGCACTGATTGGGTTCCCCCACAAGGCAAGCACTGGCAGTGCTCCCCTCCACAGCTAGCACTGCCAGTGCGCCCCTCACAGCCAGAACTGCCAGTTCTCCCCCCACAGCCAGTATTGCCACTGCTCCCACCACAGCCAGTGCTCCCCCACATATCCAGCACTGCCAGTGCTCCCACCACTGCAAGCACTGCCAGTGCTCCCACAGCCAGCATTGCATGTGCTTCCCCATGCAGCCAGCTCTGGCAGTGCTCCCACAGCCAGCACTTCCAGTTCTCCCCCCATGTCAACGCTCCCCCAGAGCAAGCACTGCCAGTGCTCCCGCCCACAACCAACACTGCCAGTGCTCCCTCCACACAGCCAGCACTGCCAGTGCTCCCCTCCCCAAAAGCCTGCACTGCCGTCACTCCTCCCAAAGCCAACACTGCCAGTGCACCCCCCCATAACCAGCACTGTTAGTGCTCCCCCACACAGCCAGCACTGTCAGTACTCCCCCCACACAGCCATCTGTCAGTGCTCCTACCACACAGCCAGCACTATCAGTGCTCTCTCCACACAGCCAGCACTGTCAGTGCTCAAACCACACAGCCAGCCCTGTCAGTGCTCCCCTACGCAACCATCTCTGACAATGCTACCCTCACAGACAGCACTGCCTGAGTTCCCCTCACAGCCAACATTGCCAGTGCTCCCCTCACAACCAGCACTGCCAGTGATCCCCTCAGACAGCCAGCACTGCCAGTGCTCCCCTCACAGAGAGCACTGCCAGTGCTCCCCTCACAGCCAGCACTGCCAGTGCTTCCATCACAGCCTGCACTTCCAGTGCTCCCCACACAGCCAGCACTGCCAGTGCTCCGACACACAGCCAGCACTGCCAGCGCTCCCTCCTCCACAGCCGGCACTGCCAGTGCTCCCTCACACAGCCAACACAGCCAGCGCTCCCTCCACCACAGCCAGCACTGCCAGTGCTCCCACCACACAGCAAGCACTGTCAGTGCTTCCCCACACAGCCAGCACTGCAAGTGCTCCCCCACATAGCCAGCACTGCCAGTACTCCACCACACAGCCAGCACTGTCAGTGCTCCACACACAGCCAGCACTGTCAGTGCTCCCCCGCACAGCCAGCACTGTCAGTGCTCCCCCACAGAGCCAGCACTGTCAGTGCTCCAACCACGGAGCCAGCACTGACAGTGCTCCTCTCAAAACCGGAACTGCCTGTGCTCCCCTCACAGCCAGCACTGCCAGTGCGCCCCTCACAGCCAGCACTGCCAGTGCTTCCCTCACAGACCGCACTGCCAGTGCTCCCTACACAGCCAACACTGCCAGTGCTCCCTCACACAGCCAGCACTGCCAGTGCTCCCTCACATAGCCAGCACTGCCAGCGCTCCCTCCCCGACAGCCAGCACTGCCAGTGCTCCCTCACACAGCCAGCACAGCCATCGCTCCCTCCCCCACAGCCAGCACTGCCAATGCTCCCACCACACAGCCTGCACTGTCAGTGCTCCCCACACAGCCAGCACTGTCAGTGCTCCCCCCACACAGCCAGCAGTGCAAGTGCTCCCCCCACACAGCCAGCACTGTCAGTGCTCCCACAACACAGCCAGCACTGTCAGTGCTCCCACCACACAGCCAGCACTGTCAGTGCTCCCCCCACACTGCTAGCACTGTCGGTGCTCCCCCACACAGCCAGCACTGTCAGTGCTCCCACAACACAGCCATCACTGTCAGTGCTCCCCCACACAGCCAGCACTGTCAGTGCTCCCAACACACTGCCAGCACTGTCAGTGCTCCCACCACACAGCCAGCACTGTCAGTGCTCTCAACACACAGCCAGCACTTCCAGTTCTCCCCCCATTTCAACGCTCCCCCAGAGCAAACAATGCCAGTGCTCCAGTCCCCAACCAGCACTGCCAGTGATCCCTCCACATAGCCAGCATTGCCAGTGCTCCCCTCCCCAAAAGCCTGCACTGCCATCACTCCCCCAGAAAGCCAACACTGCCAGTGCACCCCCCATAACCAGCACTGCCAGTGCGCCCCCCCATAGCAAACACTTCCAGTGCTACCACCCAAGGCTAGTACTGGCAGTGTTCCCCTCACAGCCAGCACTGCCAGTGCTCCCCTCACAGCCAGCACTGCCAGTGCTACCTCACAAAGCCAGCACTGCCAGTTCTCCCTTCACACAGCCAGCACTGATAGTGCTCTCTCGCACAGCCAGCACTGCCAGTGCTCCCTCACACGGCCAGCACTGATAGTGCTCTCTCGCACAGCCAACACGGCCAGTGACCCCCACACCGCCAGCACTGCCAGTGATCCCTTCAGACATCCAGCACTTCCAGTGCTCCACCCACGCAGCCAGCACTGCCAGTGCTCCCCTCACAGAGAGCACTGCCAGTGCTCCCCTCACAGCCAACACTGCCAGTGCTTCCATCACAGCCTGCACTGCCAGTGCTCCCCACACAGCCAACACTGCCAGTGCTCCCTCACACAGCCAGCACTGCCAGCGCTCCCTCCCCGACAGCCGGCACTGCCAGTGCTCCCTCACACAGCCAACACAGCCAGCGCTCCCTCCCCCACAGCCAGCACTGCCAGTGCTCCCACCACACAGCAAGCACTGTCAGTGCTCCCCCAAACAGCCAGCACTGTCAGTGCTCCCCCGCAGAGCCAGCACTGTCAGTGCTCCTCTCACAGCCAGAACTGCCCGTGCTCCCCTCACAGCCAGCACTGCCAGTGCTTCCCTCACAGCCTGCACTGCCAGTGCTCCCTACACAGCCAACAGTGCCAGTGCTGCCTCACACAGCCAGCACTGCCAGTGCTCCCTCACATAGCCAACACTGCCAGCGCTCCCTCCCCGACAGCCAGCACTGCCAGTGCTCCCTCACACAGCCAGCACTGTCAGTGCTCCCTCACACAGCCAGCACTGTCAGTGCTCCCACCACACAGCCAGCACTGTCAGTGCTCCACCACACAGCCGGCCCTGTCAGTGCTCCCATCCCACAGCCAGCACTGTCAGTGCTCCCCCACACAGCCAGCACTGTCAGTGCTTCCGCACACAGCCAGCACAGTCAGTGCTTCTACCACACGCCAGCACTGACAGTGCTCCCTCCACACAGCCAGCACTGTCACTGCTCCCCACAGAGCCAGCACTGTCAGTGCTGCCCCACACAGCCAGCACTGTCAGTGTTCCCACCACACAATCAGACCTGTTAGTGCTCCCACCACACAACCAGCACTGTCAGTGCTCCCCCACACAGCCAGCACTGTCAGTGCTCCCCCCACACAGCCAGCACTGTCAGTGGTCCCTACACACAGCCAGCAATGTCAGTGCTCCCGCCACACAGCCAGCACTGTCAGTGCTCCCCCCACTCAGCCAGCACTGTCAGTGTTCCTACTACACAGCCAGCACTGTCAGTGCTCCCACCACAAGGCCAGCACTGTCAGTGCTCCCACCACACAGCCAGCACTCTCAGTGCTCCCTTTCACACAGCCAGCACTGCCAGTGCTCCCACCACACAGCAAGCACTGTCAGTGCTCCCCCAAACAGCCAGCACTGTCAGTGCTCCCCCGCAGAGCCAGCACTGTCAGTGCTCCCCTCACAGCCAGAACTGCCCGTGCTCCCCTCACAGCCAGCACTGCCAGTGCTTCCCTCACAGCCTGCACTGCCAGTGCTCCCTACACAGCCAACAGTGCCAGTGCTGCCTCACACAGCCAGCACTGCCAGTGCTCCCTCACATAGCCAACACTGCCAGCGCTCCCTCCCCGACAGCCAGCACTGCCAGTGCTCCCTCACACAGCCAGCACTGTCAGTGCTCCCTCACACAGCCAGCACTGTCAGTGCTCCCACCACACAGCCAGCACTGTCAGTACTCCCCCACACAGCCGGCCCTGTCAGTGCTCCCATCCCACAGCCAGCACTGTCAGTGCTCCCCCACACAGCCAGCACTGTCAGTGCTTCCGCACACAGCCAGCACAGTCAGTGCTTCTACCACACGCCAGCACTGACAGTGCTCCCTCCACACAGCCAGCACTGTCACTGCTCCCCACAGAGCCAGCACTGTCAGTGCTGCCCCACACAGCCAGCACTGTCAGTGTTCCCACCACACAATCAGACCTGTTAGTTCTCCCACCACACAACCAGCACTGTCAGTGCTCCCCCACACAGCCAGCACTGTCAGTGCTCCCCCCACACAGCCAGCACTGTCAGTGGTCCCTACACACAGCCAGCAATGTCAGTGCTCCCGCCACACAGCCAGCACTGTCAGTGCTCCCCCCACTCAGCCAGCACTGTCAGTGCTCCTACTACACAGCCAGAACTGTCAGTGCTCCCACCACAAGGCCAGCACTGTCAGTGCTCCCACCACACAGCCAGCACTCTCAGTGCTCCCTTTCACACAGCCAGCACTGCCAGTGCTCCCACCACACAGCCAGCACTGTCAGTGCTCCCACAACACAGCCAGCTTTGTCAGTGCTCCCCCACACTGCCAGCACTGTCAGTGCTCCCCCACACAGCCAGCACTGTCAGTGCTCCCAACACACAGCCAGCACTGTCAGTGCTCCCAACACACAGCTAGCACTGTCAGTGCTCTCAACACACAGCCAGCACTGTCAGTGCTCCCTCACACAGCCAGCACTGTCAGTGCTCCCACCAATCAGCCAGCACTGTCAGTGCTCCCCCACACAGCCAGCACTGTCAGTGCCCCTGCACACAGCCAGCACTGTCAGTGCTCCCAACACACAGCCAGCACACACATCCAGCACTGTTAGTGCTCCCACCACACAGCCAGCACTGTCAGTGCTCTCAACACACAGCCAGCACTGTCAGTGCTCCTCCACTCAACCAGCACTGTCAGTGCTCCCACCACACAGCCAGCACTGTCAGTGCTCCCACCACACGGCCAGCACTGTCAGTGCTCCCACCACACAGACAGCACTGTCAGCAGCGGCTTGAGCTGATGATTGGCTGAGAGGCTGTCAGTCAGAGACTGGAGCGCAGATTTTCTGAGAGGCTGCCAGTCGGGGACTGGAGCTGCTGATTGGCTGAAAGGCTGTGAGTCAGCGGCTGGAGCTCCTGATTTGCAGAGAGGCTGTCAGTCTGTTTTATGTTCTCATTAATTTAATAATTGATGTAACCGGATATTTCACCGCAATCTTGATCTGCTCCCTGAACCTGGACTGAGTCACCGAATAAATAAATGTGTTTGTGCAGCAATTTAAATCCTGCAGCATAAATCCGACTTGTTGTAAATTATATTGAGGAATAGTGATGTCATGTAATCCACTCAAATCCAAATAGAAAAAATTAATAACAGACACGGTCCAGAGGTGGATGAATTTTCCGGAGATGATGAAGAGTAAAATCATTGACTTCCTTCTGCTCTCCATCTCTGGGTCGGTGCGATTGTCTCCCTGACTCTGAGCCCTCAGTGCCTTCCGGACCCGACTGCTGAGTAAAATGTGTCTGACTGTCAGAGCGTTGGTCAACAGGATTGAGAAGAACGGCATCAATGGGGTTAAAACCTGAGAAAACCAGTTATATCCACCCCATCCCGGGTCAGTGTAATAGCTGCTCTTTGTCCGGCAGCTCCACTGGACATTGTCGATTATCTCCCAAGGTTCATATGTAAAGTACTGGGGGATGTTTTTCACAGATAGCAGGAGGCCGCTTGTGGACAGAATCACAGCCGCAGTTTTCCCGGTGCAATATTTAGTTTTCAGTTTCTGGCAGCGAATGGCCACAAATCGATCAAAGGAGAAAGTGAGGGTGAACCAGACTGAACAGCCCCTGGCTGCAGAGATCAGGGCACCCTTAACACTACACACAGGGGTGAGGGACAGGAAATTCCAGGGGAAATAATAACTATTGATCCTGTTCAGTATGGGTTTAGTGATAATAAACAACAGATCCACCGTTGCCATGGCCATCAGGTAGCGAGTGGTGCAGGTAGAGAGGCCACACTTCCCCCGACACAGAATCACAATTCCCAGTAGATTAACTGTCAGAGAGAGAAAGGAGAGACGCGGGAAATTACTGGGTAATGATTCTCCCTGTCTGAACCAGGACATAATTTCAGCATCAATATAATGGACAGTGGGTGGGTGGGGTTGTTGGGAGAGGAATGGGCACAGAGATTAACATTGCAGAGAGGGAAGTAGGAAATGCAACTCCAGTGTTAAAGGGGGGGAATGGGGGGAAAGTGTGAATTGCAGCCCTGTCAGTTTGATGGCAGTGGTAGGAAAATGTTTATAATTCAGAGACCTTTGGGAGAGGTTACATTTCTCATTTAGTCTGATTTACAGGGTTCACTCAGGTCGGCCAGGTTTCCCAAATCGGATACAAACATACCAGAGATTGTCATCCCAGCTCAATTACTGGACCACAACCCGGAATGGACCGTTCCCTGGACTGGGTTTCTGATGGGGTTGGACACCACTCCTGGTTTATTTGAATACTCCACGATCAATGGGAAAAATAAAACAAACACAAGGACCTTCCCACTTCATAACCATGGGAGGAATAGAAATATAGAATGTACAGTGCAAAATGAGGACATTCGGCCCATCGAGTCTGCACCGGCCCTAGGAAAGAGAAAACCAGTTCAGCCCACCACATCCCCATAACCCAGTGACCCCATCTAAATTGTTTGGAAACTAAACATAATTTATCATGGCCAATCCACCTAAGCTGCTCATCTTATGACTGTGGGAGGAAACCGAAGCACCCGGAGGAAACCCACGCAGACACGGGGAGAACGTGCAGACTCCGCACAGACAGTGCCCCAAGCCGGAATCGAACCTGGGACCCTGGAGCTGCGAATCAACTGTGCCAACCACTGTGCTACCGTGCAGCCCAGCCTGTCCAGAATAGAGTCTGTCCAGTCTCCAGAACATCCCGAGGGATCATCCCTCCCACGTTTAGTCATTCGTAACGTACCCGCTCCCACGAACCCCCCATTGCCATGTCTCGAACATCCCACCATCACTGTTCCCAGGAATCCATCCTCTCCCTCTTTGAAAACAATCCCTGCCAAGCTGTTCTCAGGAATATTCCCGCTCCGGCATTGGACATTCCCCAAGGTTCACTTGGCCGGAATAGACTCTCTCCAGATTCGGACTCATTGCATTCGACAAAAAAGTAGGAAAATTCCAAAACAAGAGCGGAAAGATGGAGGAGAAAGTTCCCAGACTAAAGTTGTTTAAATTAAAGTTTCGTCCTGCGGGATGCAACATCCTAATTGGACGATGAGATGTTTCTCCTCCAGCTTGCGTTGGGCTTCACTGCATTCTTGCAGCAGTCCAAGGACAGACATGTGGGCCTGAGAGCAAGATGCTGAGTTAACATGGCCACAACAGGAAGGCTGGGGCCATGCTGTGGGCTAAGTGAAGGTGTTCCACAAAGCAGTCTCCCAGTCTGCGTTTAGTCTCCCCAATGTAGAGCAGACGGTATTGGCAGCAGCGAATACAGTAGAACAAATTGAAGGCACAGAAGTGAAACGCTGCTTCTCCAGAAAGGGCAGTTTGCTGCTGAGAACCATGATGCGGGAGGAGGTAAAGGGACAGTTGTTGCACCGTCTGTGATTGCAGGGGAAGGTGCTGGGGGAAGGGAAAGGGGTGTGGGGTGTGAGGGGGAAGTGAAAAAGGGGGAGGGAGCGGTACCTGTGGAATGCAGAAATTGAGGGGGGTGTTTGGAGAGAGGTGAAGATGTGTCTGGCGGTGACATCATGCTGGAGTTGGCAGAAATGGAGGAGGATTTTCCTATCAATGGGAAGGCTGAAGGTGTGGAAAGTGAGGAGGGGAACCCTTTCATGTTACCGGGCGGGAGGGGGATGTGTGAGGATAGCGGTGTGAGAAATGAATTGAACACGATTGAGAGGCTAGTTAAGAAAGGAAGGTGGTGGGGACAGCCCGGTTAAGGAAAAGACAGACATGCCAGACGGGTTATTTTCAAATACTTCATCAACAGAACAGAGGCGATGGAGGCGGAGAAAGTGGGAGATTGAGATGCAGTCTTTACAGGAAGCAGGGAATGAGGATCTGTACACAATCCTCGTGTTGGGGGACGGAGGTGCAGAGGGATTGGCCAGCCATTGTGAAGATTAGGCGGTTAGGGCCAGGGAAATGGACCTTGTTTACGGCACCAGAGTAATCAGGAATCATAGAATCCCCACAGTGCAGAAGGAGGTCATTCGGCCCATTAAGTCTGTACCGAACCTCTGAAAGAGTACCTCAACCATGCTCACTGCCCCGCCTATCTCATTAACCCCTTAATCAAACCTACACATTTTTTGGACACTACGGAGTAATTTAGCCTGGTCAATCCACCTAACCTGGACTGTGAGAGGTAACCGGAGCACCCGCAGGAAACCCACGGAGACACGGAGAAAAAGTGCAGCCTCCACACAGACAGTCACCCAAGGTGGGAATTGAGCCGGGGACCCTGGTGCTGTGAGGCAGCAGTGCAAACCACTATGTTTCTGTGCCACCAATGTCTTTGGGAAGGGGCAGAACAGGGTAAAGCGGATGGAATCAAGATCGGAAGAAATGATCTTGTTGGGGTTGGAACAGCCGAAATAATGGGTGTACTAGGACTTTCCTGTTTGTGGATTTTGAGAAGGAGGTAGAAGCGGGAGGTTGATGCAGGATGTGTGGGGATGTGGGACTATGATATCCGAGTCTGAGGACAGAAGATATCCAGAGTCAACGAGGTCAGTGAAAGTCCTGGAAACAATATCATGATGTTTGGTGGTGTGCTGCTGGTCCAGGGGGAGGTGCCATGACGGGTCTGAGAGTTGACGGTCAGCCTCTGAGAGGAAGAGGTCAGTACACAAGACAATAATGGCACCACCCTTGTGAGCAGCTTAGATCGTCAGGCCAGGGTTGGATATTAGAGAGAGGATTGGAGCAAGTTTAGAGTGAGTCAGGATAGAGTTGGTGAGAGGCACAGAGAAATTGAGACGGTCGATGTCACACTGACAGATCTCAATGAGAAGATCAAGAGCTGATAGGAGGCCAGAGGGTGGGGTCCAGGTAGAGGGAGATTACTGGTGGAGGATGGATTTCAACCACAAATGTTCATAAAATAGACTGTGAGAAACAGCAGAGTCAATATTATCTATTCACTGATCATCATCAGAATAATTACCAAAGAATTGAAAAGCAGAAGTCGGTCTCTGTTATTCTTGAATTTAGAACAGAATATAATAAAATCTTCCAGTCACAATGTCAACAGTTGGAAAAATGGAATTAGAAGTCTGAGTTAAAAGAAATCCAGTAACACAGAATATACTAAATAGTCGGCACATATTCCAAAGTCAACATTATTTCTGACACATTTCATCCAATTATTTCAATAACTACCAGAAATAATAGACCTGAGTAGTATGATAGATGTTAAACAGTTTCATTTTCTAAAGGCCGTCAGTAAGATCCGACATAACAGACTGATGAGTAATCTCAGAGCCAGTGGAGTTAGGGGACACAGCAGCAGAATGGACACATGCTGGCGACACCCACAGAAAACAGGGAGAGGAGTTAAAGGGATTTAGGCTGATTGGTAGAAGGTGGGAAGTGGTGTTCCACAAGGATCAGCACTGGGATCACTCTCCTTCACCATTCCCATCAACAGTATGGGATCGGGAAGCAGAATTATAATTACTCAATTTACAGACAGAATCAAATTGGGAGTGATAGTGAATACAGAGGAAGAATACAACTAATTACAGGCACACATTCATCATTCATTCTGAATTTGTAAAGTGAGTATTTCAATGGGACATTAATGTCCCGATAGATCAGTGTCCGCTGCTGCATTTTGTTCAGAACAATAAGTCCCCCAATCACTCCTTGGAAAACAAGTGTGTGAATGGACTGGAGGGGTTTCTGGGATCAGGTGAATTGATTCACAAATCGTCTGAAGCAGAAAGACAGTTTAAAAACACCCATAAAAATTGATCAAACATGTGAGTTCATTTCAGGATGAATAGAAATGAGAAAATATCACAAAACCTATTGGAATACTGCACTGCTGTGGGTTTTATGAAATATTAGAGTGTGGGTGATATATGTTCCTGTTAGAGTAGATCAATAGAAAACAGAGAGAGGGACATGTCACTTCATACAATAAATATCAAACATCTTCAAAACACAGCCACACTCTTCCTGTTTGTCAATCTATTCCAAAGTTAAAACACAGAGAGAACTCCACAGAATGGAGCGACCACTCCCCAATAAAATACATCATTTCAAAATAGAATCAACTAATTTCAGTCCAGTTACTGACCCACACACAATACAATTCCACACGGACAGATAGTCCCAGTAATAGATATATAATTGGATCAGATCTTCCAGTCTGGTGAGAGACCCACACTCAGTACAATTCTACACTTACAGATACATCCAGTAATCCTTGTTCACTGCTGTCAGATATTTCAATCTGATCAGTGATCCACCCTCAGAGGGGTTTCAGCCTGATTCCCACTAAACCTTCCTTCAGAGAGATTGCCTTCACTGAGATCCAATCTAACATTATACAAGATTCCATTCAATATAACAACTTTATTGAACAGAGATCCCATGAGTTACAAACAGGTTTATTGTTAGTTGATGAAATGGATTCAAACCATCGACATTATTAACGAGATTTGAATTAAGTAAATGATATCGTTGACCAGGTGTCTGTGTAACAGTGAGCCCGAGATCAGCGATACACATTTTCAGTCCCAGTTTAAAATCAGAGAGCCGCTCACACACAGATTTACACAACTTCAATGGTGACATTCACTTACCAGGAACACCAACAATAGCAAGGATTGGTTGGAATATTTTCTCAGCAATATATATCGGGCCAAGCATTTTCACTGTGAAGTGATGTGTCCCTTCCTGCGATTGGCAATCTCACTGTCTAAAACTCTGAGGTTATATATTCCACAAGCTTTTAATTAATGCCCTGTGGAACCACCTCAGGGATATTGAGGTTGTGACATCGTTTAACTTATTTTTCAAAGATGTGAACAAACAGATTCCGATATTTGGTTCAGAGAAAGCAAATATTATTTTTGTGAGTGAGTGACCTCTTTGCAAACACTGGACTGTGTTGATCACATTGTTCAGCTAACATTAACAGAAAGGATGCTGTCCACTCAGACATCATCAGTCCCATCTCTACAGCTCACATTGTTTCAGTGATATCCCTCACTCCACTGTGACCATTCAGTGATTCAGTTCCAATTGTCAGTGTGTTTCTCTGGGTGGTCCCATTGCAATCTGGGGTGTGGCTGGCACTGTAAATGTGACCATTCAGTGATTCAGTTCCAAATGTCAGTGTGTTTCTCTGTGTGGTTCAACTGCACTCTGGGGTGTAGCTGCCTCTGAAACTGTGACCATTCAGTTATTCAGTTGCAGTTGTCAGTGTGTTGCTCTGGGTGGGTCCACTGCACTCTGGGATGTAGCTGTCTCTGTAACTGTGACCATTCAGTGATTCAGTTCCAATTGTCAGTGTGTTTCTCTGGGTGGGTCCACTGCACTCTGGGGTGTAGCTGCCTCTGGAACTGTGACCATTCAGTGATTCAGTTCCAATTGTCAGTGTGTTTCTCTGGGTGGGTCCACTGCATTCTGGGGTGTAGCTGCCTCTGAAACTGTGACCATTCAGTGATTCAGTTCCAGTTGTCAATGTGTTGCTCTGGGTGGGTCCACTGCACTCTGGGATGTAGCTGCCTCTGTAACTGTGACAATTCAGTGATTCAGTTCCAATTGTCAGTGTGTTTCTCTGGGTGGGTCCACTGCACTCTGGGGTGTAGCTGCCTCTGTAACTGTGACCATTCAGTGATTCAGTTCCAATTGTCAGTGTGTTTCTCTGGGTGGTTCCAATGCACTCTGGGGTGTAGCTGCCTCTGTAACTGTGACCATCCAGTGATTCAGTTCCAATTGTCAATGTGTTTCTCTGGGTTGGTCCACTGCACTCTGGGGTGTAGCTGCCTCTGTAACTGTGACCATTCAGTGATTCAATTCCAATTGTCAGTGTGTTTCTCTGTGTGGGTGCACTGCACTCTGGGGTGTAGTTGCCTCTGTAACTGTGACCATTCAGTGATTCAGTTCCAATTGTCAGTGTGTTTCTCTGTGTGGGACCTCTGCACTCAGGGGTGTAGCTGCCTCTGTAACTGTGACCATTCCTTTTCGTAACTTCAGTAGTTTATGTTTGAACATAAGTAGCACATTTCAATACCTCCAAAATCTGGAACAATTTAAAGCGCAAAGGATGTGATCCTATAACTAAATCTGATTCAGCACCTCAAACTAAGAATTAATTCAGAATCATTGTAACCTCAGAAAACTTAGAGACTGCAGCAGCATCAAAACCATCACCTCAGAGAGCAGCATTAAAAAATATTCAGCTGTGAAAAACATATACCCCTTCTCTAACTGATACCGGCCATCCGTCTGATACACACACTTCACCTTGGAGAGAGGGGGGGGGGTGAGATGTGGAGGAAGAGCGAACTGGTCTGTGAGATGTGCTGATAGAAGACAGGCTGAGAGAGAATGAGGGTGGGTGGAGATTGAATGGGAGCGAAAGAGGGTGTAGAAATAAAGAATAAAACGAGAGAAGGAGGTAGATTGTCTGAGAGAAAGGGAAGCAGAGAGTGGAGGGTGGGCGTTTGTGGGTGAGGGAGACAGACTGGGTGAGAAGGATGGTGTATAAAATACTAACATAATCTCAGACATAAGTACTGGAGAGAGCGACTGAGTGACAGGGAGTGGGAAAGGGAAAGATTGTGAGAGAAAGTGTGAGAGAGGGAAAGAGCGTGTGAGAAAGTGTGAGAGAGTGAAAGAGACGGAGAGAAAGTGTGAGGGAGGGAAAGAGTGTGAGAGAGAGTGAGAGAAAGTGTGAGGGAGGGAAAGAGTGTGAGAGAAAGTGTGAGAGAGGGAAAGAATGTGAGAGAAAGTTTGAGAGAGGAAAAAAGTGTAAGAGAAAGTGTGAGAGATGGAAACAGTGAGAGAAAGTGTGAGACAGGAAAAGAGTGGGAGAGAAAGTGTCAGTTAGTGAGTTGTGTGAGAGGGAGGGAGGCATGGAGGGAGAGAGAATAGAGGGGGAGTGTGTGAGAGAGGGAAAGAGTGCGAAATAAAGTGTCTAAAGAAGGTGGGAGTGAGGGAGGGAGGCATGGAGGGAGAGAGTGTGAGAGAGAGGGAGGTTGAGAGAGAGAGTGTGAGAGAGGGAGAGAGTGCAAGGGAGAGATAGAGTGTGACGGAGTGTTCTTGGAGATCTGGGGATCTGGGTATGATATGGAAAACACAATCCGGATTAATACATTTGCTGAATAAACAAACGTGTTCCTAAATTATAAAATCAGATCCTGGATAAAGAAAATGTCCTTCATGCAGTATTGCACCATTTACGTTGTGAATAACTGACAGAGTGTGACAGGTCAGTTATTGTGCAGAGCTGGAATAGAACTTGTCTTTCCCCAGTGAGAGGCCAGAAAGCAAACACGTGGCACAGCCGCTTTAAAAAATAATTGTAAAGCAACCTGAAAAAAGATAGACCTCCCTCTAATTATTAAATGTGCGTCTGCTTTTATTGGGAGCAACACAGATGTTTTCAATATTAACAGCACAGGAAGCGCCCAGGGTCAGACTGATTGGAACTTACAATGACGTTGATGCTGTGAAGTAAGCAGTGAGCTAAAGCGGGCGCTGAGTTCACACATGGACACAGTGAATAGAAAGGATTACATTGAGAATACTCGCGGTGGTGGTGAACTTGGAGGGAACCTGCAGGTGTTGGTCCCATCATCTCACAGCCAAACCACATCCAACGCCGATAAAGTGCGTGAAGTCCCGAAGGAGGACATTCATTCCTGGGGCTGGTTTAGCACACTGGGATAAATCGCTGGCTTTTAAAGCCGACCAAGGCAGGCCAGCAGCACAGTTCAATTCCCGTACTAGCCTCCCTTAACAGGCGCCGGAATGTGGCTACTAGGGGCTTTTCACAATAACTTCATTTGAAGCCTACTTGTAACAATAAGCGATTTTCATTCAATTTCATTTCATTCCGTTTGACCTCTGCGGCTCTGTCGATGAGCAGATGATTCAATCCGACTGGAGCGCCCTTTCCCTGGAGGCATACATTTGATTTCTGTCACTCCTCCCATTCCCTGTGAATCTACTGTTGTATCTGCCGGCACCAGTGTCCCAGGCCGTGCAGACCAGATCAGAACCACTCGCTGTGTGAATCGTTTAGAAGCAGTTTTCCCTGCGGGATGATTGGATAGGCTGGGGCTGGGTTATTGGGAATAAAAGACGATGATGTGAGATTCGTTCCACACATTTGAGATGATATAAGTTTTGGATAATCTGGATGTAAATGAACTGTCTCCATGAACAATATAAATATCTGTTGGAAAGATGTAACTGAAATGTATGATCATGCAGCTACATTCATCAGCGAGTAATGCAGAGCCGGAACTGATAACAAATGGCAACGTGGGGAGACTACACGGTCACTCACACCTCCTCCACCATTCAATTTAATCACTGCTCAGCTTCTGCCTCAATCTCATTTCCCGCTTGTTCCTCACATCCTTCCATTACCTCATTTTCTGTAAGAATAATGGAGGCAGACACCCAAAGCCATATTTCAAACCGAGTTGGACATTTACGGCCATAAGACCATAAGACACAGGAGCTGAACTTGGTCACTAGGCCCAGCGAGCCTGCTCCGCCATTCAATCATGGCTGATATGTTTCTCACCCTCATTCTTCGACCTTCTCACCTTCTCCCCAAAACTCATGATCTCCTTATTAACCAAGAAACTATATATCTCTGTCTGAAAGACACTCAGTGATTTGGTCTCCACAGCCTTCGGGAGCAAAGAGTTACACAGGTTCACCACCCTCTGGCTGAATAAATTCCTCCACATCTCTGTTTTAAAGCATCGTCCCGTTAGTCTGAGATTGTGTCCTCTGGTTCTAGTTTTTCATACAAGTTGAAACATCCTCTCCACATCACCTCGATCCTGGACTCCTGTAAGTTTCAATAAGATTCCCCCTCATCCTACTGAATTCTAACGAGTACAGTCCCATTGTCCTCAACCGTTCCTCATACGACAAGCTCTTCATTCCAGGGATTGTTCTTGTGAACCTGCTCAGGACCCTTTCCAAGGGAAGCATATCCTTCTTCAGATACGGGCCCAAAACTGCTAACAATACTCCAAATGGGGTCAAAGCAGAGCCTAATACAGCCTCAGAAGTGCATCCTTGGTCTTGTATTCTAGCCCTCTCGACATGAATGCTAACATTGCAATTGCCTTCCTAACTGCCGACTGAACCTGCACGTTAACCTTAAGAGAATCGTGAACAAGGCCTCCCCAGTCATAGAAAACATTGAAAATACGGCACAGAACAGGCCATTCGGCCCACGATGTTGTGCCGAACCTTTGTCCTAGATTAATCATAGATTATCATTGAATTTACAGTGCAGAAGGAGGCCATTCGGCCCCATGAGTCTGCACCGGCTCTTCGAAAGAGCACCCGACCCAAACTCAACACCTCCACCCAACACCAAGGGCAATTTTGGACACTAAGGGCAATTTATCATTGGCCAATTCACCTACCCTGCACATCTTTGGACTGTGGAAGGAAACCGGAGCACCCGGAGGAAACCCACGCAGAAACGTGGAGGACGCACAGACTCCGCACAGACAGCGACCTAAGCCGGAATAGAACCTTGGACCCTGGAGCTGTGAATCAATTGTGCTATCCACAATGCTACTGTGCTGCCCTTAAGAACAAATAAATCTACACTATATAATTTTACCGTAATCCATGTACCTATCCAATAGCTGCTTGAAGGTCCCTAATGTTTCCCACTCAACTACTTCCACAGGCAGTGCATTCCATGCCCCCACTACTCTCTGGGTGAAGAACCTACCTCTGATATCCCTCCTATATCTTCCACCTTTCACCTTAAATGTATGTCCCCTTGTAATGGTTTGTTCCACCCGGGGGAAAAGTCTCTGACTGTCTACTCTATCTATTCCCCTGATCATCTTATAAACCTCTATCAAGTCGCCCCTCATCCTTCTCCGTTCTGATGAAAAGATGCCGAGCACCCTCAACCTTTCCTCGTAAGACCTACTCTCCATTCCAGGTAACATCCTGGTAAATCTTCTTTGCACCTTTTCCAAAGCTTCCACATCCTTCCTAAAATGAGGTGACCAGAACTGTACACAGTACTCCAAATGTGGCCTTCCAAAGTTTTGTACAGCTGCATCATCACCACACGAATCTTAAATTCAATACTTCTGTTAATGAACGCGAGCACACCATAGGCCTTCTTCACAGCTCTATCCACTTGAGTGGCAGCTTTCAAAGATTTATGAACATAGACCCCAAGATCTCTCTGCTCCTCCACATTGCCAAGAACTCTACCGTTAACCCTGTATTCCGCATTCATATTTGTCCTTCCAAAATGGACAACCTCACACTTTTCAGGGTTAAACTCCATCTGCCACTTCTCAGCCCAGCTCTGCATCCTATCTATGTCTCTTTGCAGCCGACAACAGCACTCCTCACTATCCACAACTCCACCAATCTTCGTATCGTCTGCAAATTTACCGACCCACCCTTCAACTCCCTCATCCAAGTCATTAATGAAAATCACAAACAGCAGAGGACCCAGAACTGATCCCTGCGGTACGCCACTGGTAACTGGGCTCCAGGCTGAATATGTGCCATCCACCACCACTCTCTGACTTCTATCGGTTAGCCAGTTCGTTATCCAACTGGCCAAATTTTCAACTATCCCATGCCTCCTTACTTTCTGCAGAAGCCTACCATGCGGAACCTTATCAAATGCCTTACAAAAATCCATGTATACTACACCCACTGCTTTACCTTCATCCACATGCTTGGTCACCTCCTCAAATAATTCAATCAGACTTGTAAGGCAAGACCTACCCCTCACCAATCCGTGCTGACTATCCCTAATCAAGCAGTGTCTTTCCAGATGCTCAGAAATCCTATCCTTCAGTACCCTTTCCATTACGTTGCCTGCCACCGAAGTAAGACTAACTGGCCTGTAATTCCCAGGGTTATCCCTAGTTTTTTGAACAGGGGCACGACATTCGCCACTCTCCAATCCCCTGGTACCACCCCTGCTGACAGTGAGGAGGAAAAGATCATTGCCAACGGCTCTGCAATTTCATCTCTTGCTTCCCATAGAATCCTTGGATATATCCCGTCAGGCCCGGGGGACTTGTCTATCCTCAAGTTTTTCAATATGTCCAACACATCTTCCTTCCTAACAAGTATTTCCTCGAGCTTACCAGTCTGTTTCACACTGTCCTCTCCAACAATATCGCCCCTCTCATTTGTAAATACAGAAGAAAAGTACTCGTTCAAGACCTCTCCTATCTCTTCAGACTCAATACACAATCTCCAGCTATTGTCCTTGATCGGACCTACCCTCGCTCTAGTCATTCTCATATTTCTCACATATGTGTTAAATGCCTTGGGGTTTTCCTTTGTCCTACCCGCCAAAGATTGTTCATGCCCTCTCTTAGCTCTCCTAATCCCTTTCTTCAGTTCCCTCCTGGCTATCTTGTATCCCTCCAATGCCCTATCTGAACCTTGTTTCCTCAGCCTTACATAAGTCACCTTTTTCCTCTTAACAAGACAGTCAACCTCTCTTGTCAACCATGGTTCCCTCACTCGACCATCTCTTCCCTGCCTGACAGGGACATACATATCAAGGACACGTAGTACCTGTTCCTTGAGTCCCTTTGTGCTTCTGATTTCCGAAGCATTTCCACATTTGGAAACAGCCATCGCCTCTATTCCTCCTTCCAAAGTGCATAACCTCACACTTTTCCACATTGTATTCCATCTGCCAGTTCTTTGCACAATCTCCCAGCCTCGAAGTCCTTCTGCAGCCCCCCCCCCACCCCCCCCCCCCACCCCCCACACACACACACACTTCCTCAATACTACCTTTCCGTCTACAGATCTTTGTATCATCTGCAAACTCTGCATCAGTGCCTTCAGTTCCTTCTTCCAGATCATTAATGTATATTGTGGAAAGTTGTGGTACCAGCACAGACTCCAGAGGCACACGACTAGACACCGGCTGCCATCCTGAAAAAGGCCCCTTCTTGCCACTCTCTGCCTCTGCCAGTCAACCAATTCTTTTTCCATCCCAGGATCTTACCCTGAACACCATGGCCTCTGAACCAACTTTACAGACTGTAATGCGGCACCGTGTCAAAGGCTCTCTGGAAATCTAAATGAATCACGTCCACTGATTCTCCCTTGTCTAACTTCCTTGTTACTTCCTCAAAGAACTCTAACAGATTTGTCAGACATTACCTCCCCTTGACGAAGCCGTGCTGGCTCAGTCCTATTTTACCATGCTCTTCCAAGTACTCCGCAATCTCATCCTTAATAATGGACCTAAAATCATACCAAAGAACAAAGATAACAAAGAACAAAGAAATGTACAGCACAGGAACAGGCCCTTCGGCCCTCCAAGCCCGTGCCGACCATGCTGCCCGACTAAACTACAATCTTCTACACTTCCTGGGTCCGTATCCTTCTATTCCCATCCTATTCATATATTTGTCAAGATGCCCCTTAAATGTCCCTATCGTCCCTGCTTCCACTACCTCCTCCGGTAGCGAGTTCCAGGCACCCACTACCCTCTGCGTAAAAAACTTGCTTCGTACATCTACTCTAAACTTTGCCCCTCTCACCTTAAACCTATGCCCCCTAGTAATTGACCCCTCTACCCTGGGGAAAAGCCTCTGACTATCCACTCTGTCTATGCCCCTCATGATTTTGTATACCTCTATCAGGTCTCCCCTCAACCTTCGTTCCAGTGAGAACAAACCGAGTTTATTCAATCGCTCCTCATAGCTAATGCCCTCCATACCAGGCAACATTCTGGTAAATCTCTTCTGCACCCTCTCTAAAGCCTCCACATCCTTCTGGTAGTGTGGCGACCAGAATTGAACACTATACTCCAAGTGTGGCCTAACTAAGGTTCTATACAGCTGCAACATGACTTGCATATTCTTATACTCAATGCCCCGGCCAATGAAGGCAAGCATGCCGTATGCCTTCTTGACTACCTTCTCCACCTGTGTTGCCCCTTTCAATGACCTGTGGCCCTGTACTCCTAGATCTCTTTGACTTTCAATACTCTTGAGGGTTCTACCATTCACTGTATATTCCCTACCTGCATTAGACCTTCCAAAATGCATTACCTCACATTTGTCCGGATTAAACTCCATCTGCCATCTCTCCGCCCAAGTCTCCAGACAATCTAAATCCTGCTGTATCCTCCGACAGTCCTCATCGCTATCCGCAATTCCACCAACCTTTGTGTCGTCTGCAAACTTACTAATCAGACCAATTACATTTTCCTCCAAATCATTTATATATGCTACAAAGAGCAAAGGTCCCAGCACTGATCCCTGTGGAACACCACTGGTCACAGCCCTCCAATTAGAAAAGCATCCCTCCATTGCTACTCTCTGCCTTCTATGGCCTAGCCAGTTCTGTATCCACCTTGCCTGCTCACCCCTGATCCCGTGTGACTTCACCTTTTGTACTATTCTACCATGAGGGACCTTGTCAAAGGCCTTACTGAAGTCCATATAGACAACTTCTACTGCCCTACCTGCATCAATCATCTTAGTGACCTCCTCGAAAAACTCTATCAAGTTAGTGAAACACGACCTCCCCTTCACAAAACCGTGCTGCCTCTCACTAATACGTCCATTTGCTTCCAAATGGGAGTAGATCCTGTCTCGAAGAATTCTCTCCAGTAATTTCCCTACCACTGAAGTAAGGCTCACCGGCCTGTAGTTCCCGGGATTATCCTTGCTACCCTTCTTAAACAGAGGAACAACATTGGCTATTCTCCAGTCCTACGGGACATCCCCTGAAGACAGCGAGGATCCAAAGATTTCAGTCAAGGCCTCAGCAATTTCCTCTCCAGCCTCCTTCAGTATTCTGGGGTAGATCCCATCAGGCCCTGGGGACTTATCTACCTTAATATTTTTTAAGACACCCAACACCTCGTCTTTTTGGATCACAATGTGACCCAGGCTATCTACACCCCCTTCTCCAGACTCAACATCTACCAATTCCTTCTCTTTGGTGAATACTGAGGCAAAGTATTCATTTAGTACCTGCCCATTTCCTCTGGCTCCACACATAGATTCCCTTGCCTATCCTTCAGTGGGCCAACCCTTTCCCTGGCTACCCTCTTGCTTTTTATGTACGTGTAAAAAGCCTTGGGATTTTCCTTAACCCTATGACCGAAGTCAGGCTATCCGGCCGATAATTTCCCGTCTTCTGCCTCCCTCCCTTCTTTAACAGCGGTGCTACATTAGCCACTTTCCAGTCCTCTGGGACCCTTTCTGCCTTCAGTGATTCCTGAAAGATTCCCGCCACTGCCTCCACAATCTCCTCAGCTATCTCTTTTAGAACCCTGGGATGTAGTCCATCCGTCCAGGTCATTCATCCACCTTCAGACCTTTCAGTTTCCGCAGAACCTTCTCCTTAGTGATGGCCACGGCACTCCCCTCTGCCCCCTGGTTCTCCTGGAGCTCTGGCATCCCACTGGTGTCTTCCACCGTGAAGACTGATGCAAAGTAACTAGACAGTTCCCCTGCCATTTCTTTGTTACCTATTATTACTTCTCCAGTCACATTTTCCACTGGCCCAATGTCTTTTTCTTGTCTCTCTCTTACCTTTTATATATTGAAAAGAACATCTTCCTATCGTCTTTTACATTACTAACGAGCTTGCACTCATATTTCATCTCTTCCTTCTTTATTGATTTTTCATTGTCCTCTGCTCGCTATTAAAGGCTCCCCAATTTTCTGGCATCCCACTATTTCGCGCCACATTGTATTTTTTTTATTTTGCTTTACTGCTGTCCTTGACTTCCCTCGTGAGGCATGGATTCCTTGGCCTCTCCTTAGCATGTATCCTCCTTCATGGGATGACATTCTGTTGTTCCTCCCGAATAACCCCCCAAAACTCCTGCCATTGCTGTTCCACTGTCTTCCCTGCTAGGCTCGTTTTCCAATCAACTCTGGGCAGCTCCTCCCTCATGTCGTTGTAGTTACCCCTATTTAATTGTAATACCGTTACATCTGATTGCAGCTTCTCCCTCTGAAACCTCAGGGTAAATTCTATTATATTGTGGTCACTGCTCCCTCAGGGTTCCTTCACCTTTAGTTCCCTAATCAAGTCTGCCTCACTACACATCACCAAATCCAGAATTGCCTGTTCTCCAGTCGGCTCTGTCACAATCTGCTCCCAAAAACATCTCTTAGACTTTCCACAAATTCCTTTTCTTGGGATCCACGACCAACCTGATTATCCCAGTCCACCAGCATATTGAAGCCCCCATGATTATTGTAATGTTGCCTTTTTTACATGCCTTTTCTATCTCCTGATTTATTTACTGCTCGGGGTCCTGCAAATAACTCCCATCAGAGTCGTTTTATCTACTCCATTCCTCAACTCTGTCCACAGAGACTCTATGCCTTCTGATCGTATATCGCTTCTTGCTATCGATTTAACACCATTCCTTGCTGACAATGCAACCCCGCCCCCTTTGCCCGTCTGCCTGTCCTTTCTATAGAACACTTGCATATTTTGATCCCAGCCCTGATCACCTTGCAGCCACGTCTCTGTGATTCCCACCACATCCTCCCAGCCAATATCAATGTGAACAACATGCAAATTTACCTTGTTACCTATACTGCGCACATTTAGGTCCACCACCCTCAATCCTGCATTGAGCACCTCCCTTCTCACACTTGTCACCTTTTTTGCTCTGCCTGAGGGTGATGTTGTTCAGGTATTTGTGTTCTCCATTTCCCCTTCAGTTATTACACCTGCTGAGCTACCGCTCTGGTTCCCAGCCCCTTTCATATTAGTTTCAATTCTCCCGGGTGACACTAACAAACCTCCCAGCGAGGATAGTGATGCCCCTCCAGTTTACAAGCTACTCGCCCTTCTTGTCCAGGTCCCACCTTTCCCGGAATATCGCCCAATGGCCCAGAAATCTGAAATCCTCCCTCCTACACCACCAGTTTAGCCACGTGTTTAGCTGGACTATCCTCTTATTTCTGGCCTCACTGTCACGTGGCACTGGGAATAATCCTGAGAGTAATCCTCAGAGCACCCGGAGGAAACCCACGCAGACACGGGGAGAACGTGCAGACTCCACACAGACAGTGACACAAGCCCGGAATCGAATCTGGGACACTGGTGCTGTGAAGCAACAGGCTTCACGCCTCTGTGCTACTGTGCCGGCCTTCACATCAGGAATCCTGAAGAATTGGGAGAGTGTCGGTATCACGGAGAGCTGTGGCTCTGCTGTGTCACACTGAGAAATAAATCACCAAGGCCATGGCAGGGTTTGATTCTCCTACAGTCCGCCAGCTCCAATCTTAACCATCACATTAGACCCCGGCATTGATTAGTCCATTAAACCTGGGGAACAGACTCTAATTGATGAATGATGAATGGTACAATGGTAGATCACTCTTTTATTGTGGAACAGTCAGTATTTTCCAGAGGAGAAACACTAGACGATACAGAAGTGAACCAAAAGGACCAGTCTCCCCAACAACACCAGCGGGAGTTTGTAGTTATCCAGTTCCAGCAGTCAGATAGCCTCAATAATTTAAATAAATATGTAACACAATATATAATAGTTTCTCAGCCCATTACTTCACGGATTCCATTATTTAAATTGCTGAGACGTCTTCAGTAGAAACAGGCAGACAGATCACATTGTATTCCACCACATAGCTGCGATATTTCTTGTAATTAATGGAATTAAAAACTGAAAGATAATTTCTGATACTCATAGACATTTCCAAATGCGTATTATTGTGAAAAGTATAAAGATTTCTAGACATTTTCACCAATCATTGGACTGAAAATAATCATGTTCCTGGCATGATGATTCTATAGAAAGATAATCACAGTTTAGTTAATTGTGAGCAGAAATGTGCATGTTCAGTTTATTGTGTTATTATAGGAAGGTCAGGAATTACTGACTCTGTTTGAAAGAACAATCTTAGTATGAATATTGTCTGACAATATTTTCTTACGCCTGTGATTACTGGAAGAATCAATCCTTCAATAATCACATTCAATGTTGTAATTAAATGTTTTTCGTTATTTACTGTGTTCAATGGACTGTAAACGAACGTGATGCTTTCTAACAATGTTGTGCAAACATGATGTCATCCTGCCTTCAACATTGGATTTCATAGATCATAGATCATAGAATTTATAGTGCAGAAGGCGGCCATTCGGCCCATCGAGTCTGCAGCGGCTCTTGGAAAGAGCACCCTACTCAAGCCCACACCTCCTCCATAACCCAGTAAGCCCAACCAACCTGAGGGCAATTTAGCGTGGCCAATCCACCTAACCTGCACACCTTTGGACTGTGGGAGACAATCAGAGCACCCGGAGAAAACCCACGCAGACACAGGGACAACGTGCAGACTCCGCACAGAGAGTGACCCAAGCGGGAATCGAACCTGGGACTCTGGAGCTGTGACGTCATAGTGACACCACTATGCTACCGTGCTGCCCGACTTGCTCAGTTTTCTTTGGTAGAAACAGGCAGAGAGAATTCTCACACTATTCAGTCATCGCACAACTATGATTAATGGAATTAAATCCTGAGATATAATTGCTGGTATCATAGACATGGAAAATATTTCCCAATACATATTATTGAGGGAAGTTAAAAGATTTATTCATTCCGTTAGTGATCAATGGATTCATCAGTATCTTGCCATGATAATTCATTTGGAAAATGACCATCGGTTTAATGTCCTGTACCCGGTTCTCCGTCCCGCCAGCCCCGTTATCTGGCGCTGCGCACCCCCCGCCACAACGGGATTCTCCGATCCCGCAGCCGGTCAATGAGGTTTCCCATTGTGACCACCCCACGCCATCGAGAAACCCGCCTACATGGGTGCGCTGCCGGCGGAATTGGAGGATGCTGCCGAGGGAGAATCCCATTGATTGGGATTGTGAGCTGAACAAATGCATTTTTATTTGATGCTATTATTGTTGTGTAGTCAGGAATTACAGATTCTATTCCACTGAATAACAATCTCCATTTGATTATGGCCTTAACAGTAATTAGAAACCGCCTGTGATCATTGGAATGAACAATTCTTTGACAATCACAGTGAAAGATGCAATGAAGTGTGTTTAGTTATTTGCTGTGTTTAATGGACTGAAAACAAATTTGTTATTTTCTCTCAATGTTGCACAAATAATAATTAGTTGTGTAATGCTTGTTGGACTTTAACATAATGAGCTGTTCACTGATTTAATTCAACCTCTCAATGAATGAATGAGATAATTGTTTATTGGACCAAACAATCAATCAATGCCAGGACCTACTCAGTTAATGGTATAGCGTTGGGGAGAGTTATAGAACAAAGAGATCTAGGAGTACAGGTTCGTAGCTCCTTCATAGATTATCATAGAATTTACAGTGCAGAAGGAGGCCATTCGGCCCATCGAGTCTGCACCGGTTCTTGGAAAGAGCACCCTACCGAAGGTCAACACCGCTACCCTATCCCCATAACTCAGTAACCCAGTAATCCCACCCAACACTAAGGGCAATTTTGGACACTAAGGGCAATTTATCATGGCCAATCCACCTAACCCGCACATCGTTGGACTGTGGGAGGAAACCGGAGCACCCGGAGGAAACCCACGCACACACGGGGAGGATGTGCAGACTCCGCACAGAAAGTGACCCAAGCCAGAATCGAACCTGGGACCCTGGAGTTGTGAAGCAATTGTGCTATCCACAAGGCTACCGTGCTGCCCCAAAAGGTGGAGTCGCCCCTTGAAGGTGGAGTCGCAGGTGGACAGGCTTGTGAAGAAGGCAGTCGGCATGCTTGGTCTCATTGGTCAGAACATTGAATACAGGAGTTGGGACGTCTTGTTGAAGTTGTACAAGACATTGGTAAGGCCACACTTGGAATACTGTGTGCAGTTCTGGTCACCCTATTATAGAAATGATATTATTAAAATAGAAAGAGTGCAGAAAAGATTTAATAGGATGTTACCGGGACTTGATGGTTTGAGTTAGAAGGAGAGGCTGGATAGACTGGGACTTTTTTCCCTGGAGCGTAGGAGGCTTAGGGGTGATCTTATAGAGGTCTATAAGATAATGAGGGGCATAGATAAGGTAGATAGTCAACATCTTTTCCCAAAGGTAGGGGAGTCTAAAACTAGAGGGCATAGGTTTAAGGTGATAGGGGAGAGATTCAGAAGGGCCCAGAGGGGCAATTTCTCCACTCAGAGGGTAGTGAGTGTCTGGAATGTGCTGCCAGAGGTAGTAGTAGAGGCGGGTACAATTGTGTCTTTTAAAAAGCATTTAGATAGTTACATGGGTAAGATGGGTATAGAGTGGGCCAAGTGCGGACAACTGGGACTAGCTTAATGGTAAAAACTGGGCGGCATAGACTGTTTGGGCCGAAGGGCCTGTTTCCATGCTGTAAACTTCTATGATTCGAAGTTCACTCTGATTATTGGGATGAAATATGTTAACAGGTGATTAATCTTCCACAGAAAATAATTAAATAATTCAAGTACAAAGCACCAGATCCGTCAGAATTTCACCAGTTTAAAGGCATTTAATGTTGGGACTCTGGCAATCATTGGTTAATACATTCTGATCCATTTTAACATCTAGTTCTTCCATATTCGCTCTGATCATTGGGTGTAATGATTAAAAGTTAGTTACTCTAACTCTTGGACTGACGAAGAATTTGCTCTTCACTTTAATACGGAATCCAAGCAGCAGAAAAAGTGTTGGCCCTCAGGACAATCTCAATAAAAGGACATTTGAAAAGGGATCTGCTGCAGTAACTGATGTTGTCTCCATGGGTCTCCAGGGTGATCTCTGGGGTTGGTGATCTCTGGAGTTGGGTGATATCTGGGCTTGGGTGATCTCTGGGGTGGGGGGATATCTGGGGTTGGGTGATATCTGGGGTTGGGTGATATCTGGGGTTGGGTGATATCTGGGGTTGGGTGTTATCTGGGGTTGGGTGATTTCTGTGGTTGGGTGATATCTGGGGTTGGGTGATATCTGGGGTTGGGTGATATCTGGGGTTGGGTCTCCCTGGGGTTGGGTGATATCTGTGGTTGGGTGATATCTGGGGTTGGGTGATCTCAGGGGTTGGGTGATATCTGGGATTGGGTGATCTCTGGGGTTGGGTGATCTCTGGGGTTGGGTGATATTTGGGGTTGGTGATATCTGGGGTTGTGTGAGATCAGGGTTTGGGTGATATCAGGGTTTGGGTGATATGTGGGGTTGGGTGAACTCTGGGGTTGGGTGATATCAGCGTTTGCGTGATGTCCGTGGTTGGGTGATCTCTGAGGTTGGGTGATCTCTGGGGTCGGATGATATCTGGGGTTGGGTGATATCCGGGGTTGGGTGATATCATGTGTTGGGTGATGTCTGGGGTTGGGTGATATCTGGGGTTGGGTGATATCCGGGGTTGGGTGATATCATGTGTTGGGTGATATCTGGGGCTGGGTGATATACGGGGTTGGGTGATATCATGTGTTGGGTGATATCTGGGGTTGGGTGATATCCGGGGTTGTGTGATATCTGGGGTTAGGTGATATCCGGGGTTGGGTGATATCATGTGTTGGGTGATATCTGGGGTTGGGTGATATCTGGGGTTGGGTGGTATCTGGGGTTGGGTGATATCTGGTGTTTGGTATTACCTGGCATTGGGTGATATCTGCGGTGTGGGTGATATTGGGGTGGTGGGCAGATATCCGTTCTGCGGTGATGTTTGAAGGGGGAGCATGAATTACAGGCTGGGTTCATATCGGGGGGGATGATTTATTAAAATTAATAATCGCTTACTGTCACAAGTATACTTCACTGAAGTCACTGTGGAAGTCACTGTGAGTTGCCATATTACGGCGCTTGTTTGTGGAGACCGGCACTGGAAGTGAACCCGCGCTGCTGGCATTGTTCCCCTTTGCAAGGCGGCTATTTAGCCCACTGTGCTAATCCAGCCCCTGTTGGGCTAGTTCGGGGGTTTGGGGTTGTCATCGGGCGGGATGATACCAGCCTGGGTACATCCGGGGGTTGTGGGTAATATCCGGGGGCTAATATCGAGTGTCGCTATATCTGGGACTGATATACGCGGGGGTGGGGGTTGATATTTAGGGGTTGTGGCATTCGGTTGGGTGGGGTTATATCCGGTTGGGACGGGTGACATTTGGCCGGCGGGGGTGATAGCCGAGGGAGGGGCGGAGTTGATACCCCAGAGAAGTGACATCTGCTGGGGGGGGGGGGGGATTTGATGATATCGAGGGGCTGACCTGGGAGGGGGCGATACCTCGAGGGGGTGGGTTGGGGGGAGGGGCTGGATCTGGTGGGATCATAAAGTAGAATCATAGCATCAGCAGTGCAAAAGGAGGCCATTCGGTCCATCGCGTCTGCACCAGCCCTTGGAAAGAGCGTCTCACCTAAGCCCACACCCCTGCCCCATCCCAGTAACCCAGTGACCAACTAACTCCGAGGTAACAATATCAGAGAGGCGAATATCCGACGGGGTGTGATGTTTGTGGGGGGATGACATGAAGGGGGTGATATCGGGTGGGTGTGATATCAGGGAGGGGGATATCGGGAGGGGGTGATGTCGTGAGGTGGTGATATCGGGAAGGGGTGATATCGGGGAGGAGGTGATATTGGGGAGGAGGTGAAATCGGGGAGGGGGTGATATCAGGATGAGGGTTATATCCGAGAGGTGGCGATATCGGGGAGGGGCTGATATTGCAGAGGGGGTGATAGCGGGGAGGGGGTGATATCGGGTTGGGGGTGATATCGGGAAGGGGGTGATACGGGGAGGGGGTGATATCCGAGAGGTGGCGATATCGGGTAGGGGGTGATATTGCGGAGGGGGTGATATCGGGGAGGGGGTGATATCGGGAAGGGGTGATACGGGGAGGGGGTGATACGGGGAGGGGGTGATATAGTGGAGGAAGTTATATCAGGGTTGGGTGATATCGGAAGGGGTGATATCGGGGAGGGGGTGATATCGGGAGGGGGTGATATTGGGGAGAGGGTGATATCGGGGAGGGGGTGATATCGGGGAGGGGGTGATATCGGGGAGGGGGTGATATCGGGAGGGGATGATATTGGGGAGGGGATTTCCGGGGTGGGGGAGGGGCAGTGCTGCGGTGTCTATTGAGACACAACAATCCCGACGACCCCCAATGGGGCCAATGGGCTGGACTCCGGCTTCACTCTCGGTGCTGAAACACCCATTCCCCTTGCCTTGGAGGGACAGCAGAAGCCGCCGCTGCGCCTGTGCCACATCCATCCCAGCATCCCCTGCGTGCTGGCGGCGGTCATGTGTTACCAGTAGGACCTCCGATAGCCAAATTGTGTTGCCAGGGGAGACTCCCGGTGAACATCTTGTGTTGCCAGGGGAGACTCCAGGTGAACATCTTGTGTTTCAGGGGAGACTCCAGGTGGCCACCTTGTGTTGCCAGGGGAGACTCCAGATGGCCACCTTGTGTTGCCAGGGGAGACGATGCCAGTCAGTGGGTGGCCTGCGCACTGCCTGCTGGGATAGTGACCCTCCCGCACATGCGCATGGACAGCTCTGTGCGAAGCCTCCATTGTCTGATTATTACTGCCATAAGCCCCAGGGTCCTCAACCGTTCCTCCTATGACAAGCCCGCATCTGCTTCCGGACGCTTCACACTCGGTTCTGAAACACCTATTCCCCTTTCCTTGGAGGAGACAGCGGCCTCTGGCGGCAGGGGGACAGCGGCCTCTGGCGGCAGGGGGACAGCGGCCTCTGGCGGCAGGGGGACAGCGGCCTCTGGCGGCAGGGGGACAGCGGCCTCAGGTGGCAGGGGGACAGCGGCCTCTGGAGGCAGGGGGACAGCGGCCTCTGGCATCAGGGGGACAGCGGCCTCTGGGGGCAGGGGAACAGCGGCCTCAGGAGGCAGGGGGACAGCGGCCTCTGGAGGCAGGGGGACAGCGGCCTCTGGCGGCAGGGGACAGCGGCCTCTGGCGGCAGGGAGTAGCGGAATGTGACCTCTGGAGGCAGGGGGACTGTGGCCTCTGGCAGCAGGGAGGAGGGACAGCAGCTGGCGAGCAGTGAGTGCGAGATGGGCTGAGTTTTTCTGGTTCTGTGTCTGTGTCTCTGCCTGTGTCTGTCTGTGCCTGTGTCTCTGTCTGTACCTTTGTATCTGTCTGTGTATCTGTCTGTGTCTATTACTCTGTCTGTGTCTCTGTCTGTGATTCTGTCTGTGTCTGTGTCTCTGTCCCAACTCTATCTGTGTCTGTGCCTGTGTCTCTTTTTCTGTCTCTGCCTGTGTCACTCTATCTGTCTGTGTCTCTGCCTGTATCTGTGTGTCTCTCTCTATCCCTGTCTGTGTCTCTGTCTGTGCCCGTGTTTGTGTCTGTATGTGCCTGTGTCTCTGTCTGTGCCTTTGTATCTGTCTGTGTCTCTGTCTGTGTCTATTACTCTGTTTGGTTCTCAATCTGTGTTTCTGTCTGTGTCTGTGTCTCTGTCCCAACTCTATCTGTGTCTGTGTCTGTGCCCTTGTCTATATTTCTGTCTCTGCCTGTGTCACTCTATCTGTCTGTGTCTCTGCCTGTATCTGTGTGTCTCTCTCTGTCTGTCTCCCTGGCTGTGATTCTGTCTGTGTTTCTGTCAGATTCTCTGCCTCTGTCTGTGTCTCTGTCTGTGCCTGTGTCTATGTCTGTGTCGCTGACTGTCTCTCAATTTGTGTATTTGTCCCTGTCTGTGTCTCTGTCTCTGGCTGTGTCTCTGCCTGTACTAGTGTGTCTCTCTCTGTCTGTCTCTGTCTGTGATTCTGTCTGTGTTTCTGTGTCTCTGTGTGTGCCTGTGTACCTGTATGTGTCTCTGTCAGTGTCTGTTACTCTGTCTGTGGTTCTGACTCTGCCTGTGTCTCGGTCTGTGTCTCTGCCTGTGCCTGTGTCTCTGTCTGTGTCTGTGCCTCTGCCTGTGTAATGTCTCTCTCTGTGTCTCGCTATCGGTCTCTACCTGTGTCCTTTGTCTGTGCCTGTGTCTCTACCTGTGTCCCTGTCTCTTCTGTGTTTGTGTCTTTGTCTCTGTCCGTGCCTGTCTTTGTGTTTGTCTGTGTCTGAGTTTGTGCCTCTGTCTGTGATTCTGTATCTTTCTCTGTCTGTATCTCTGTCTATGTCTATGTCTCTGCCTGTGTCTCGATCTGTGTCTGTGTTCTGTCTGTGCCTGTGTCTCTGTCTTTGTCACTGTGTCTCTATGTGTCTCTGCCTGTGACTCTGCCTGTGTCTATGTCTGTGTTGCTGACTGTCTCTCTGTCTGTGTCTGCGTCTCTGTCTATGCCTGTGTCTTTGTCTCTGTCTGTGTCTCTGTCTGTGTCTCTGACTGTGCCAGTGTCTGTGCCAGTGTCTCTGTCTGTGCCTGTGTCTCTGTCTGTGTCTCTGTATGTGTCGCTGACTGTCTCTCAATCTGTGTCTGTCTCTGTCTGTGTCTGTGTCTCTGCCTCTTTCTGTGTCTCTGCCTGTACTTGTGTGTCTCTCTCTGTCTGTCTCTGTCTGTGATTCTGTCTGTGTTCCTGTGTCTCTGTGTGTGCCTGTGTACCTGTCTGTGTCTCTGCCAGTGCCTGTTACTCTGTCTGTGGCTATGACTCTGCCTGTGTCTCGGTCTGTGTCTCTGCCTGTGCCTGTGTCTCTGTCTGTGTCTGTGCCTCTGTCTGTGTTTCTGTCTGTGTGATGCCTCTTTCTGTGTCTCGCTATCGGTCTCTACCTGTGCCCTTTGTCTGTGCCTGTGTCTCTACCTGAGTCCCTGTCTCTTCTGTGTTTGTGTCTTTGTCTCTGTCCGTGTCTGTCTTTGTGTGTGTCTGTGTCTGTGTATGTGCCTCTGCCTGTGATTCTGTATCTTTCTCTGCCTGTATCTCTGTCTATGTCTATGCCTCTGCCTGTGCCTCGATCTGTGTCTGTGTTCTGTCTGTCCCTGTGTCTCTGTCTTTGTCACAGTTTCTCTATGTGTCTCTGCCTGTGTCTCTGCTGTGTCTATGTCTGTGTCGCTGACTGTCTCTCTGTCTGTGTCTGCGTCTCTGTCTATATCTGTGTCTTTGTCTCTGTCTGTTTCTCTGCCTGTGCCTGTGTCTGTGCCAGTGTCTCTGTCTGTGCCTGTGTCTCTGTCTGTGTCTCTGACTGTGTCGCTGACTGTCTCTCAATCTATGTCTGTCTCTGTCTGTGTCTGTGTCTCTGTCTGTGTCTTTGACTCTGTCTGTGTCTCTGTCTGTGTCTGTGTCGGAGTTTCTCTCTGTGTCTCTGTCATGTCTCTGCCTGTGTCTCTGGCTGTGTCTCTGTCTTTGATTCTGTCCGTGTCTCTGTCTTTGTCTGTGTCTGTTTTTGTGTCTCTGTCTGTGATTCTGTCTCTTTCTCTGTCTGTGTATCTGTCTGTGTCTCTGCCTGTAGCTGTGTCTCTCTGTCTGTCTGTCTCTCTGTCTGTTATTCCGTCTGTGTTCATATCAGATTCTCTGTCTGTGTCTCTGTCTGTGCCTGCGTCTCTGTCTGTGTCTCTGTCTGTGCCTGTGCCTGTGTCTGTGCCAGTGTCTCTGTCTGTGCCCGTGTCTCTGTCTGTGTCTCTGACTGTTTCGCTCACAGTCTCACAATCTGTGTCTGTCTCTGTCTGTGTCTCTGTCTGTGTCTTTGACTCTGTCTGTGTCTCTGTCTGTGTCTGGGTCTGTGTCTGTGTTGGAGTTTCTCTCTGTGTCTCTGTCATATCTCTGTCTGTGTCTCTGTCTGTGTCTGGGTCTCTGGCTGTGTCTCTGTCAGTGTCTGTGTCACTGTTTCTGTCCGTGTCTCTGTCTTTGTCTGTGTCTGTGTGTGTGTCTCTGTCTGTGATTCTGTCTCTTTCTCTGTCTGTGTCATTGTATCTGTGTCTCTCTCCCTGTCTGTCTCTCTGTCGGTGATTATGTCTGTGTTTATATCAGATTCTCTGTCTGTGTCTCTGTCTGTGTCTCTGTCTGTGTCTCTGTCTGTGCCTCCGTCTATGTCTCTGTCTGGGTCGGTGTCGTAATATGTTTCTCTGTCTGTGTCTCTGCCTGTGTCTCTGTCTGTGTCTGTGTCTGTGCCTCCGTCTATATCTCTGTCTGTGTCGGTGTCTGTATCTGTTTCTCTGTATGTGTCTCTACCTCTGTTTCTGTCTCTGCCTATGTCACTCTATATGTCTGAGTCTCTGCCTGTATCTGTGTGTCTCTCTCTGTCTCTCTCCCTGTCTGTGATTCTGTCTGTGTTTCTGTCAGATTCTGTGTCTCTGTTTGTGCCTGTGTCTATGTCTGTGTCGCTGACTGTCTCTCAATTTGTGTCTTTGTCTCTGTCTATGTCACTGCCTGTAGCTGTGTGTCTCTCCCTGTCTGTCTCTGTCTGTGCCTCTGTCTGTGTTTCTGTCTGTGTAATGTCTCTCTCTGTGTCTCGGTATCGGTCTATGTCTGTGTCCCTGTCTGTGTCGGTGTTATCCTATCTGTCTCTACCTATGTCCCTTGTATGTGCCTGTGTCTCTGTCTGTGCTTGTGTCTCTGCCTGTGTCCCTGTCTCTTCTGTGTTTGTGTCTTTTTCTCTGTCCGTGTCTCTGTCTTTGTCTGTGTCTCTGTCTGTGTTTGTGCCTCTGTCTGTGATTCTGTCTCTTTCTCTGTCTCTGTCTATGTCTCTGCCTGTGTCTCGATCTGTGTCTATGTCCTGTCTGTGTCTGTGTCTCTGTCTGTGTCACTGTTTCTCTCTGTGTCTCTGCCTGTGTCTCTGTCTGTGTCTATGTCTGTGTCGCTGACTGTCTCAGTGTCTGTGTCTTGGTCTCTGTCTATAATCTGTGCCTGTGCCTGTGTCTCTGTCTGTGGCACTGTTTCTCTATGTGTCTCTGCCTGTGTCTTTGTCTGTGTCTATGTCGGTGTCGCTGACTGTCTCTCTGTCTGTGTCTGCGCCTCTGTCTATATCTGTCTCTGTCTGTGTCTCTGCCTGTGCCTGTGTCTGTGCCAGTGTCTCTGTCTGTGCCTGGGTCTCTGTCTTTGTCTCTTCCTGTGCCAGTGTCTCTGTCTGTGTCTGTGTCTCTGTCTGTGTCTTTGACTCTGTCTGTGTCTCTGTCTGTGTCTGTGTCGGAGTTTCTCTGTGTGTCTCTGTCATGTCTCTGTCTGTGTCTCTGTCTGTGTCTGTGTCTCTTGCTGTGTCTGTGTCAGTGTCTCTGTCTTTGTTTCTGTCCGTGTCTCTGTCTTTGTCTGCGTCTGTTTTTGTGTCTCTGTCTGTGATTCTGTCTCTTTCTCTGCCTGTGTCTCTGTCTGTGTCATTGTATCTGTCTGTGTCTCTGCCTGTAGCTGTGTGTCTCTCTCTCTGTCTGTCTCTCTGTCTGTGATTCGGTCTGTGCTTATATCAGATTATCTGTCTGTGTTTCTGTCTGTGACCGTGTCTCTATCTGTGTCTCTGTCTGTGACTCTGTCTGAGTCTGTCTTTGCCTGTGTCTCTATCGGTGTCATTGTATCTGTCTGTGTCTCTGCCTGTAGCTGTGTGTCTCTCTCTGTCTGTCTCGCTGTCTTTGATTCTGTCTGTGTTTATATGAGATTCTCTGTGTGTGTCTCTGTCTGCGTCTGTGTCTCTGTCTGTGTCTCTGTCTGTGTCTCTGTCTGTGTCTCCGTCTACGTCTCTGTCTGGGTCAGTGTCTGTATCTGTGTCTCTGTCTGTGTATGTGTCTGAGTATGGGTCTCTGTATGAGTCTGTGTCTCTGTCTGTGTCTCTCAATCGGTCAGCCGTTCTGTCTGTGTCTCTCCTTCTGTCTGTGTCTGTCTGTTTGTATGTCTGTGCCTCTGTCTGTGTGTCTGTCTATGTCTGTGTCACTGTATGTGCCTGTATCTGTCTGTGTCCCTGTCTGTGTCTGTGACGCTGACTGTGTCTCTGTCTGGGTCTGTGACTCTGTCTGTGTTTCTGTCTGTGCCTGTGCCTGTGTCTCTGTCTCTATCTGTGTCTGTGTATCTGTATGTGTCTCTATCTGTGTCTGTGACTCTGTCTGTGTCTTTTTCTTTGTCTGGCTCTGAGAGTCTGCCTGTGTATCTGTCTGTGTCTGTGACTGTGTATGTGTCTGTGTCTGAGTCCCTGCCTCTGTCTGTATCTGTGCCCTCGTCTGTGTCTCTGCCTGTGTCTCTGCCTGTGTCTCTGCCTTTGTCTGTGGCTGTGTCTCTGTCTTTATCTGTATCTCTGTCTGTGTTTGTGTCTGTGTCTCTGTCTGTGCCTGTGCATCTGTCTGTGTGGCTGTCAGTGCCTGGATCTCTGTCTGTGTCACTGTTTCTGTCTGTGTCTCTGCCTGTATCAGTGTGTCTCTCTCTGTCTGTGATTCAGTCTGTGTTTCTGTCAGGTTCTCTGTGTCTGTCTGCGGCTCTGACAGTGTCTGTGACTCGGTCTGTGTCTCTGCCCTGTCTGGGTCTGTGACTCTGTCTGTTTCTCTGTCTGTGTCTGAGCCTGTGTCTCTGTCGGTGCCTGTGTATCTGTCTGTGTCACTATCTGTGTCTGTGTCTGTGTCTGTGACTGTGGCTGTGTCTGTGGCTGTGCCTGTGTCTGTTCTGTGCCTGTGTCTGTGTCTGTGCCTGTGTCTGTGTCTCTGTCTGTGCCTGTGTATCTGTCTGTGTCTTTATCTGTGTCTGTGACTCTGTCTGTGTCTCTGACTGGCTCTGTGACACTGCCTGTGCCTCTGTCTGTGTCTTTGACTGTGTCTGTGTCCCTGTCTCTGTCTGTGTCTGTGTCCTCGTCTGTGTCTCTGCCTGTGTGTCTGCCTTTGTCTGTGCATATGTCTGTGTCTCTGTCTGAGTCCCTGTTTGTGTCTGTGTCTCGGTCTTTGTCTGTATCCCTGTCTGTGTGTGTGTCTTTGTCCATGTCCGTGTCTCTGCCTGTGTCCCTGTCTCTGCCTGAGTTTGTGTCTTTGTCTCTGTCCGCGTCTCTGTCTCTGTTTATGTCTCTGCCTATGTCACTGTATCTGTCTGTGTCTCTGCCTGTATCTGTGTGTCTCTCTCTGTCTGTCTCCCTGTCTGTGAGTCTGTCTGTGTTTCTGTCAGATTCTCTGTCTCTGGCTGTGCCTGTGTCTATGTCTGTGTCGCTGACTGTCTCTCAATTTGTGTCTTTGTCTCTGTCTATGTCTCTACCTGTAGCTGTTTGTCTCTCTCTGTCTGTCTCTGTCTGTGCCTCTGTCTGTGTTTCTGTCTGTGTAATGTCTCTCTCGGTGTCTCGGTATCGGTCTATGTCTGTGTCCCTGTCTGTGTTATCCTATCTGTCTCTACCTGTGTCCCTTGTCTGTGTCTGTGTCTCTGTCTGTGCCTGTGTCTCTGCCTGTGTCCCTGACTCTGTCTGTGTCTGTGTCTGTCCATGTCTCTATATCTCTGTCTGTGCCTGTGTGTGTGTCTCTGTCTGTGTCCCTGTCTCTGTCTGGTTCTGTGATTGTCTCTGTCTGTGTCTCTGTTCCTATCTGTGTCTGTGTCTCCGTCTGTGTCTTTGTCTCAGTCTATGCCTGTGTCTGTGTCTCTGTCTGTATCTCTCTGTGAGTCTGTGTATCTGTGTCTGTCTCTGTCACTGTCTGTGTCTGTGTCTCTTTCTCTGTCTGTGTTTCTGTCTGCTCTGTATCTCTGCCTGTGTCTCTGTCTGTGTCACTGCCTCTGTCTGTGTCTGTGTCTGTGCCTGTGTCTCTGTCTCTGTCTGTATCTGTGTTGTGTCTCTGTCTGTGTCTCTGTCTGGGTCTCTGCCTTGGTCTCTGCCTGTGTTTCTGTCTGTGTCACTGCCTCTGTCTGTGTCTGTGTCTGTGTCTATGTCACTGTCTGTGTCTGTGCCCTTGTCTATGTCTAAGTCTCTGTCTGTGTCTCAGTCTGTACCTCTGTCGGTGTCTCGGTGTCTATCTGTATCTGTGTCTGTGTCTCTGTCTGCGTTTCTGTCGGTGTCTCTTCCTGTGTCTGTACCTCTGTCTGTGTCTCTCTCTGAGTCTCTGTTTGTGTTTGTGTCTGTGTCTCTGTCTTTGTCTGTGTCTGTGTCTCTGTCTGTGATTTGGTCTCTGTCTGTGTCTCTGTCTGTGTTTCTGCCTGTGCCTCTTTCTCTGTTTGTGCCTGTGTCTCTGGCTGTGTCTCTATCTGTGTCTCTGTTGTGTCTCTGTCTGTGTCTCTATCTGTGTCTCTGTCTGTGTTCCTGTCAGTGTCACTTTCTGTATCTCTATCTGTGTCTCTGCCTGTGTCTGTGCCTGTGTATGTGTCTCTGTCTGAGTCTTTGTTTGTGTCTGTGTCTCTGTCTTTGTCTGTGATTTTGTCTCTGTCTCTGTCTGTATTTCTGTCTGTGCCTCTGTCTGTGTTTGTGTCTGTGTCCCTGGCTGTGTCTCTATCTGTGTCTCTATCTGTGTCTCTGGCTGCGTCTATGACTGTGTCCCTGTCTGTGTCTCTATCTGTGTCTCTATCTGTGTCTCTATCTGTGTCTAGGTATGTGTTTCTGTCAGTGTCTCTTTCTGTATCTCTGTCTGTGTCTCTGTCTGTGTCTCTGCCTCTGTCTGTGTCTCTATCTCTGTCTCTGTCTGTGCCTGTGTCTATTTCTGTGTTTGGGTCTCTGTCTGGGTCTCTGCCTGTGTTTCTGTCTGGGTCTTTGCCTGTGTTTCTGTCTGGGTCTCTGTTCATGTCTGTGTCTCTGTCTCCCTCTGTATTTCTGCCTGTGCCTCTGACTGTATCTCTGTGTGTGTCTCTGTCTGTGTCCCTGCCGCTTTCTGTGTCTCTGTCTGTCCCTGTCACTGTATCTCTGTCTGTGCCTGTTTCTCTGTCTGTGTCACTGCCTCTGCCTGTGTGTGTGTTTCTTTGTCTCTGACTGTATCGGTGTTTGTGTCTCTGTCTGTGTTTCTGTCTGTGTCTCTGTCTGTGTCTTTGTTTCTGTCTGTGTCTGTGTCTGTGTCTGTGTCTCTGCCTCTGTCTGTGTCTCTATCTGTGTCTGTGACTTTGTCTGTGTCTCTGTCTCTGCCTGGATCTGTGACTCTGTCTGTTTTTATGTCTGTGTCTGTACCTCTGTCTCTGTCTGTGCCTGTGTCGGTGTCTCTATCTCTATCTGGGTCTGTCTCCGATTATGTCTCTGTCTGTGCCTGTGTCTCTGTCTGTAATTCTGTCTCTGACACTGTCTGTGTCTCTGTCTGCATCTCCATCTGTGTCTCTGTCTCTGTCTATGTCTCTGTCTGTGTCTCTGTCTGTATATCTCTCTCTCTGTCTGTGTATCTGTCTGTATCTCAGTGTCTGTGTCGGTGACTCTATCTGTGTCTCTGTCTGTGTACCTGTCTCTGTCTGTGTCTCTGTCTTTGTCTGTGTCTCATTCTCTGTCTGTGTTTGTTTCTGTCTCTGTCTCTCTGTCTGTGTCTCTGTCTGTGTCCCTGACTCTGTCTGTGTCTGTCCCTGCCTCTGTATTTCTGACTCTGTCTCTGTCTGTGTCACTGACTCTGTCTGTGTCTGTGTGTGTGTCTCTGTCTGAGTCTCTGTTTGTGTCTGTGTCTCTGTCTGTGTCTCTGTCTGTATTTCTGTCTGTGTCTGTGTCTCATTCTCTGTCTGTGTTTGTTTCTGTCTCTGTCTCTCTGTCTGTGTCACTGACTCTGTCTGTGTCTGTGTGTGTGTCTCTGTCTGAGTCTCTGTTTGTGTCTGTGTCTCTGTCTGTGTCTCTGTCTGTATTTCTGTCTGTGTCTCTGTCTGTGTTTGTGTCTGTGTCCCTGGCTGTGTCTCTATCTGTGTCTCTATTTGTGTCTCTGTCTGCGTCTCTGTCTGTGTCCCTGTGTGTGTCTCTATCTGTGTCCATCTTTGTCTCGGTCTGTGTTTCTGTCAGTGTCTCTTTCTGTATCTCTGTCTGTGTCTCTGTCTGTGTCTCTGCCTCTGTCTGTGTCTCTATCTCTGTCTCTGTCTGTGCCTGTGTCTGTTTCTGAGTTTGGGTCTCTGTCCGTCTCTCTGTCTGGGTCTCTGCCTGTGTTTCTGTCTGGGTCTCTGCCTGTGTTTCTGCCTGGGTCTCTGTTCAGGTCTGTGTCTCTGTCTGCCTCTATAGTTCTGCCTGTGCCTCTGACTGTATCTCTGTCTGTGTCTGTGTCTCTGTCTGTGTCTATATCTGTCTGTGTCTCTATCTGTGTTTCTGTCTGTGTCCCTTTCTGGTTCTCTGTGTGTGTCTCTGTCTGTGTCCCTGTCTGTGTCCCTGTCTGTGTCTCTGTCTGTGTCTCTGTCTGTATCTCTGCCTGAGCCTCTGTGTCTGTCTGTGTCTCTGTCTGGGGCACATTCTGCTGCACAGACTGTGTTTAAGTGTGAGGCACACACCCAGCTGATAGTCATTGGGGAGAGGCACTCACCCAGCTGATCGGCAACGGGGAGAGGCACATACCCAGCTTATCGGCAATGGGGGATTCACACACATCCTGCTGATTGGCCATGGCGGAGACACAACCAGCTGATCGGTAATTGGGGAAAGCACACACCCAGCTGATCTGCAATCGGGGGTAGCACACTCCCAGCTAATCAGCCATGGCGGAGACACAACAAGCTGATCGGCAATTGGGGGAGGCAAACACCCAGCTGATCTCGCATGGGGGAAGGGCACATCCAGCTGTTCGGCAATGCGGGGAATCACCGACCCAGGTGATTGGCAATTGGGGGAGGCACACATCCAGCTGATCGGCAATGGGGGGAAGCGCAAATCCAGCTGATCGGCAATGCGGGGAAGCACAGACCCAGCTGATCGGCAATTGGTGGAAGCACACAACCAACTGATCGGCAATGGGGGGGGGGGGAAGGACACTCCCAGCTGATCGGCAATGCGGTGAAGCACACACCCAGCTGATCGGCAATGGTGGGAAGCACGAACCCAGCTGACCAGCCATGGGGGGAAGCCGCACAACCAGCTGATGGGCCAATGGGCGAGTCACAGTGACCCAACTGGTCGGCCATGGGGCGAGTCACACACACCCGGGTGATGGGCCATGGGTGAGCCACACAGACTCAGCTGATCGGTCATGGGGGGAGTCACACAGACACAACTGATCGGCCGTGGGGGAGTTACACAGACACAATTGATCGGCCATGGTGGAGTCACACTGATCCTGCTGATGGGCCATGGGGGAGTCCCACTGACCATCAGATTGGCCATGGGGGAGTCACACACACGCACAGATAGTCCCTACTGCTATTGCAGAATGGTAAATCAGGGTGAGGCTGGCTGGGGAGGGTCAGTTTTACCGGCAGTGCGAGGAGAGAGATGCCGCGTGTGTGGGGTTTCCTCTCTGGGTTTAATGAATTGACGAATTGAACTAAAGGGAACTTTCAACACATTCTTTAACTGCTGCCTGAACTGAGTCTGTGTCACGGCGTAAATCGCAGTGTTTGTGCAGCAACTCAGGAGCTGCAGCATGAAGCCCAATTCCTGAACATAATAATCTAACCATACAGACTGATACCCCAGAAACCACATCCGGCTCCATATAGAATAAACCATTAACGTTGACCATAACAGGATGAAATTGGCGGAGATAATGAAGAGTAAAATGATGGATTTCCTCCGACTCTCCATCTCTGGGTCTCTGGGACTGTGACCATTGCTGTGAGCCCGGAGTCTCCTGCGGGCCCTGCTGCTCAGGACAATGTGTCTGACGGTGAGAACATTGAGCAGCAGAATCAGGGCGAATGGAACACACGGGGTTAGAATGTGGTGGAGGAACTCGATTATTACCCAGACCGGAGAGAACGCAGCACTCTCTGTGGCATCACAAAACCAGGGTTCGTTCCGCAGCCAATACCAACCGAGCAGCATAAACCCCCAGGAAATGTCCTTCAAACAGCTCAGCACAGCCACTGTTCCCAGAACCACAGCCGCCGTTTTCTCGCTGCAATATTTACTTTTCAGCTTCGGGCAACAAATGGCCACAAATCGATCAAAGGTGAAAGTGACGGTGAACCAGACAGAACAGTCAGTGGCTGCATAAAGCAGGGCGGCGTGGATATTACACACGCGGATGGAATACAGGAAATTAAACTGTTCCCTAAAAACAATGGGAATGTGTCTGAATACCAGGTCAAGAATAACGACCAGTAGATCCCCCACTGCCATGGCCAACAGGTAACAAGTCACACATTTGGACAGCCCACAGTTTCTTCTCTTCAGGATCACAATTGTGATGAGGTTCACTGTGAGGAAGGGAAATAAACAATGAAATTATACATCACCCTGGGAAAGACATCACAAGTATGGTCGGCGTGGTGTTGAGGAAGTCAAAGAAATATATACAAATACACACTCACACACATACAGACACAGTAATATACGCACGCACAGAAACACATAGAACATAGTACATTACAGCCCAGTACAGGCCCTTCGGCCCTCGATGTTGCGCCGACCATTGAAACCACTCTAAAGCCCATCTACACTATTCCCTTATCGTCCATGTGTCTTTCCAATGACCATTTGAATGTCCTTAGTGTTGGCGAGTCCACTACTGTTGCAGGAAGGACATTCCACACCCTTACTACTCTCTGAGTAAAGAACCTACCTCTGACATCTGTCCTATATCTATCTCCCCTCAAATTAAAGCTATGTCCCCTCGTGCTAGACATCACCATCCGAGGAAAAAGGCTCTCACTGTCCACCCTATCCAATCGTCTGATCATCTTGTATGCCTCAAGTAATCACCTCTTAAACTTCTCTCTAACGAAAATAGCCTCAAGTCCCTCAGCCTTTCCTCATAAGATCTTCCCTCCATACCAGGCAACATTCTGGTAAATCTCCTCTGCACCCTTTCCAATGCGTCCACATCCTTCCTATAATGCGGCGACCAGAATTGCATGCAATACTCCAATTGCGGCCGCACCAGAATTTTGTACAGCTGCAACATGACCTCATGACTCCGAAACTAAATCCCTCTACCGATAAAAGCTAACACACCGTACGCCTTCTTAACAACCCTCTTATCCTGGGTGGCAGCTTTCAGGGAACTACGTACATGGACACCGAGATCTCACTGCTCATCCACACTGCCAAGAATCTTACCATGAGCCCAGTACTCTGTCTTCCTGTTATTCCTTCAGGAATGAATCACCTCACACTTTTCTGCATTAAACTCCATTTGCCACCTCTCAGCACAGCGCTGCAGCTTATTTATGTCCCTCTGTAACTTCTAACATCCTTCCGCACTGTCCACTACTCCACCGACTTTAGTGTCAACTGCAAATTTACTCACCCATCCTTCTACGCCCTCCTCCTTGTCATTTATAAAAATGACAAACAGCAGTTGCCCCAAAACAGATCCTTGTGGCACACCACAATAACTGCACTCCAGTCTGAACATTTCCCATCAACCACCACCCTTTGTCTTCTTCCAGCTAGCCAATTTCTGATCCAAACTGCTAAATCACACTGAATCCCATGCCTCCGTATTTTCTGCAGTAGCCTACCGTGGGGCACCTTATCAAACGCTTTACTGAAATCCACATACACCACATCAACTGTGTTACCCTCATTCACCTGTTTGGTCACCTTCTCAAAGAACTCAATAAGGTTTGCGAGGCACGACCTACCCTTCACAAAACAGTGTTGACTATGTCTAATCAAATTATTCCTTTCCAGATGACTAATGCACACATTCACTGACACATAGTGAAATAAATATACACACTCACACACACATACAGACACACACACACACACAGTAATACACACTCATACACAGATACAGAGAGAAACACACACATACAGAGACAGTAATACACTCTCACTCACACATACATTAACACACACGCACACATACAGAGACAGTAATACACTCACAGTCACACATACATTAACACACACACATACAGGGACACACACACATACAGAGACAGTAATACACACTCACTCACACATACATTAACACACACACACACACATACAGAGAGAGTAATACACTCACAGTCACACATACATTAACACACACACATACAGAGACAGTACTACAATCACACTCACACATACATTAACACACACACACACAAACAGAGACAGTAATACACTCAAACTCACACATACATTAACACACACATACATAGACAGTAATGCACTCACACATACATTAACACACTAACACACACATAGAGAGACAGTAATACACTCAAACTCACACATACATTAACACACACACACATACAGAGACAGTAATACCCTCACACTCACACATACATTAACACACTCACACACACATACAGAGACAGTAATACACTCACACTCACGCATACATTAACACACACACACCCAGACAGAGACAGTAATAGACTCACACTCATACAGACAATAACACGCATACAGACACAGAGACAGTAAGACACTCTCACTCACACATACATTAACACACACACACACATACAGAGACAGTAATACACTAACACACAAAGGCATTAATACTCACTCACAAAGAAACTAATGCACACACTCACACAAACAGACACTAATACACACACTCACTGACACCGATACACTAACACAAACAGTCACAGAAACAGTGACACTAATAAACACACTCAAAGACATACAAATACACTAATACACACTCGCTGACGCGCAGATAAACTTATAAAACTCACAGACACACAGACACTAATACACACACTCACAGGCACACACAGACACTAATACAAACAGACACAGACACTAATGCACACATTCACTGGCACTGATCAACACACTCACAGACACAGAGACAATAATACACACACTCACACACAGACACTAATACTGTCTCACAGATACACAGCAACACTAATACACACACTCACACACAGAGAGAAACGAATACATATTCACAGACACAGAAACAATTATACACACATACACTAATACACACTCACAGACACACAGACACTGATCAACACACTTACAGATACACAGAAACACTAATACACACACTCACACACAGAGAGAAACGAATACACACTCATTGACATTCAGAGGCACTAACACACACTCACAGAAACACAGACACACTAATACACACACAGACAGACACTTATACAGACAGTCACACACACACACGCACACTAATTCACATACTGTCACTCACAAAAATTAATGCACACACTCACAGACACACACAAACACTAATCCACAAACACACACAGACACTAATACACACATTCACTGTCACATAGCGACAGTAATATACACACTCAGAGACACAGAGACAATAATACACACACTCACACACAGACACTAATACTCTCTCAAAGATACACAGAAACACTAATACACACACTCACACACAGAGAGAAACGAATACACACTCATCGACATACAGAGACACTAATATACACTCACAGAAACACACATACACTAATACACACACAGGCAGACACTAATACAGGCAGTCATACACACACACACGCACACTAATACACACACTCTCACACACAGTCTCTAATACACAAACTCTTAGACACACAGACTCGAATACACACACTGACACACACACACTCACAGCCACACACAGGCACTAAAACACATACTCACTGACATGCAGATACACTAATACACACACATGCAGACACCCAGAAACAATAATACACACACAGAGACACCCAGAGACACTAATTCACACACTCACTGACACACAGAGACACTAATTTACACACTTACAGGCACAGAGACAATAAAACTCACACACACAGACATACACAGATACACTGATAGATACATTCAAACACAGAGGGACACTAATACACACAATCACACACAGACACTAATACACACACTCACAGCCATACAGAGACACTAATACACACACACAGACACACAGAGACACTAATTCACACACTCACTGACACACATAGATACTAATTTACACACTTACAGACACACACAGAGACACTAATACACACTCACACACAAACAGACCCTAATACACACACTCATACACACATACAGACACTAATACACACACAGTCACACACATACACAAATTCACAGAGAGACTAATACACACTGTCACAGAAACACAGACAATGCTACACACACTCACAGACACACAGACAATAATACACACGCACAAAAACGTACAAAGACTGTAAATACACACACTCACAGACACACATACACACACTCACACACAGAGACGGTAATATACACATTCATACCCACATCCTGGTCACTAATACACACACTGAAAGACACACACTAATACACACACTCACGCACAGCGACGCCAATACACACACTCACAGACACACATGAAATGAAAATGAAAAATGAAAAACGCTGATTGTCACAAGTAGGCTTCAATGAAGTTACTGTGAAAAGCCCCCAGATGCCAAATTCCTGCGCCTGTTCGGGAAGGATGGTACGCGAATTGAACCGTGCTGCTGGCCCGCTTGGTCTGCTTTAAACGCCAGCGATATAGCCCAGTGTGCTAAACCAGCCCCACATGGACTCTAAAACACACATACACAGATACTCTAATACACACAATCACAGACAGACATAGTCACAAAAACACACACTCACACACAGAGACACTAATACGCACTCAGACACACAGATACACTTATACAAGCACTCACACACAGACAATAGTACACAGCGCATAGACAGGCAGAGACACTAATACACACACTCACACAGACACTAATAGTAACATTCACACAGACACTAATACATTCACACACACAAACACAGACACTAATGCACACATTCTCACACACATACAGACGCTCATAGATACATTAATAAACACAGAAACACAGGCACACACAGACTCTAATACACCCACTCACAGACACACACTCAGTCACGAATTCACACTCTCACAGACACACAGAGAGAGAAAGACACCCACCCACAGACACATGGAGACTCTAATGCTCACACCCAGACACTAATACACACACTCACAGACACACAGAGACACTGCCATGTGAGAGTACGTTTAATAAATGAGTGTTTATAAATGGGTGTGTATATAAATATCTATAGTGAAGTACCTTATAGAAATGGGTGTTTATTACTGCAGTGATATCAGAGACTGAGTGGAGCTGGGATGTCTGTCAGCTTTTTAACTTTCGTTTTGGCTGTTTGCTCCAGTGTGTGTTTTAAATGTGTTTTCTGTGTTGGAGCTGAAGCCAGACAGAGCAGGTGTACTGTTGATCTCTCTGCCATGAAAATACTATCTCTTGATCATTTGGTGAATTCAGAATTATAAATGTTCTCAGTCGTGAATGTAAACCTAATGTCCTTCTCGTAAAAGGTGTTTCTTAAGACTTCTGGATGTCAATAGGACAGCTTACGGATTGCTTAGTGTTGTATTCTTTGGGAGTTTAATTTGAATTAATGGTTGCTAAGTTGCTCCCTGTATGTTTTAAAAGATTAACATGAGTTTACAGAATAAAGATTGCTTTGCTTGAAAAAGTGCTTTTCCATTTCTGCTGTACCACACCTGTAGTCTGGGCCGTGTGCTCCCCACCCACAATCTATTAAACATTGTGGGTCATGAGAATTCCGTGATACAATTTGGGGTTCTCTAAACCCAGGTCCACAATAACACTAAGACACACACTCACAGACACACAGAGACACTAATACACACACTCACAGACACACAGAGACACTAATACACACACTCACAGACACACAGAGACACTAAGACACACACTCACAGACACACAGAGACACTCATACACACACTCGCTTACACACAGAGACACTAAGACACACACTCATCGATACACAGAGACACTAATACACACACTCACAGACACACAGAGACACTAATACATACACTCGCAGACACACAGAGACAGTAATACATACACTCACAGACACACAGAGACACTAACACACACACTCGCAGACACACAGAGACACTAAGACACACACTGATCGATACACAGAGACACTAATACACACACTCACAGACACACAGAGACACTAATACATACACTCGCAGACACACAGAGACACTAATACATACACTCACAGACACACAGAGACACTAACACACACACTCGCAGGCACACAGAGACACTAAGACACACACTCGCAGACACACAGAGACACTAATACACACTCGCAGACACACAGAGACACTAACACACACACTCGCAGGCACACAGAGACACTAAGTCACACACTCGCAGACACACAGAGACACTAACACACACACTCGCAGACACACAGAGACACTAATAAACACTCTCGCAGACACAGCGAGACAGTAATACACACATTCGCAGACACACAGATACACTAACACACACACTCGCAGACACACAGAGATACGAATACACACACTCGCAGACACACAGAGACACTAATACATATACTCACAGGCACACAGAGACACGAATACAAACACTCAGAGACACACAGTGACACTAATACAAACACTCACAGACACACAGAGACACTAATGCACACACTCGCAGACACAGATAAACACTCACAGACACACAGAGACACTAATGCACACACTCACAGACACTCAGACACTAATACACACATTCAGAGACACACGGACCCTAATACACTCTCACAAACTAACTCAGGCAATAATACACACACACATAGACAATAATACACAGTCACACACAGAGACAATAATATACACACTCACAGATATACGGAGAATCTAAAGCACCCACTCACACACACACACAGACTCTAATACACACAGTGACAAGAAAAAACACACTCGCACACACAGGTAGATAGTAATGCACACCTTCTCACACACACATACAGTAATACACATACTCACAGCCACAGTGACACTAATACACACCCAACAACGCCCCCACACACACACACTAACCTGCCCACAGACACACACTACCCCCCCCCCAGCCCCAGACTAACCCCCCCCCCACATACAGACTAACTCCCACACAAACAATAACCTCCACACACACACATACACACACACACACACTCACTAACCCACCCACAGAAACACTAACGCCCCCCGGAAACTCACACACTGACCGTCTCCCCTCAAACATTCACCCCACCACACACGCTAACCCCCACACACACACATAAATTGACCACACCACACACACACTAACCCGCCAACTCACACAACCCCACCCCATCCCACATTTACCCTCCCACACATTAACCCACGCACACAAATACACGCTAAACCCCCACACACATACTAACCCTACGCACACACACCAACTACACCCCACACACGCACTAACCTCCCCACACGCACACTAACTCACCCACGCACACACACACTAACTCCCTCCCACACACACTAACCCCCCCCACACACACACTAACCACCCCAATCTCACACGAGCCCCTGCCCCACATACACAACCCCCCCACACACACACATTATCCCATCCCCCCCACACACACGAATAAGCCACACACACGCACACTAACCCACCACACACACTCGCAACACCCCCCCCCCCCACACACACACACTAACTACCCCAGCATACTCACTAACCCCCCACACAGACACTAACTGAAACACACATTAACCCCCCCACACACACAGACTAAACCCCCTACCAGACACACACACTAACCCCACACACACAATAACCCCTCAACACAAACACTAGCCCCTCCCCCACGCACACTAACCCACTTAACACACACGCACACTAACACCCCCACACACACTAAATCCCCCCACACACACTAAACCCTCGACACACACACAGTAACCTCCCCCCACACACAAACCAACGCCCCCCACATAAACACTAACACACCCAACACACACACTAACCCCCCCCCCAAACACTAACCCCCAACACACACTAAACCCCCCCACACATATTAACCCCCCCCCGCCACACACATGAACCCACACACTCAAACTAAGGCCCCCATACACACACATTTACCCCCTAACACATACACTAACACCCCACACACACCAACCCACCACGCACACACTAACACCCCCCCCCACACACATAATAACCCGCCCCCACACACACACACTAACACTCGCCCACACATACACTAACACCCTCCCACACACACTAACCTCCCCACACGCACACTAACCCCCCATACACACACAAGTCCCTCCCCCACATACACTATCCTCCACACACGTTAACCACACACACACACACGAACCACCCACCTCTCCACCCCATACACTAACCGCCCAACACACACACTAACACTCCCAAACACACAGTAACCCCCCCACACACACACTAAACCCCCGACAGACAAACACTCACCCACACAACACACACACTAACACACCCACACTAACACCCCCAACACACTAACCCCCCACACACTAACTCCCCCACACACATTAACACCCCAGACACACACATTAACCCCCACACTCACACTAACGCCCCCCACACACACACTTACCCCCAACACACACACTAACGCTCCGCACACACTAACCCCCCACACACACAAACCCCCCTTCACACACACACACTAACCCCCCACACACACTAAGCCCCCACACACACTAAGCCCCCACACACACTAACCCTCCCCACACACACTACCCCCCCACACACACACACTAAACGCCCCACACACACACTAACCCACCCACACATACAATACAACACCCCCACACAAACACTAACCCCCCCACACACACACTAACCCCCCCCACACACACTAAACCACCACACATACACAACAGCCCCCCACACACACTAAACCCCCCAACATACACACTAACCCCCCCCCCCCACACACACACACACTAACCCCCCCCCCGCAGACACGAACCTTCCAACACACAAAAAATGACCCACACACACAAACACTAACACCCCGACACACTAATCCCCCTGAGATACACTAACCCCCCCCACACACACTAATTCCCCCCACACACTAACACCCCCACATACACTAACACCCCCCACACACACTAACCCCACACACACTAACACCCCCCACGCACACTAACCCCCTCTCACATACACTAACCCCCCCCCACACACACTTACCCCAAACACACACACTAACGCTCCGCACACACTAACCCCCCACACACACAAACCCCCCTTCACACACACACACTAACGCCCCCCCCCACACACTAACCCTCCCCACACACACAAATCCACACACACACACTAACCCCCCCCACACACACACTAAGCCCCCACACACACTAAGCCCCCACACACACTAACCCTCCCCACACACACTACCCCCCCCCCACACACACACACTAAACGCCCCACACACACACTAACCCACCCACACATACACAACAACACCCCCACACAAACACTAAACCCCCCACACACACTAAACCCCCCCACACACACTAAACCACCACACATACACAACAGCACCCCCCACACACATTAAACCCCCCAACACACACAATAACGCCCCCCCCCACACACACACACACACTAACCCCCCCCCGCAGACACGAACCTTCCAACACACAAAAAATGACCCACACACACACACTAACACCCCGACACACTAATCCCCCTGACATACACTATCCCCCCCACACACACTAATTCCCCCCCACACAATAACACCCCCACATACACTAACACCCCCCACACACACTAACCCCACACACACTAACACCCCCCCCCACGCACACTAACCCCCCCTCACATACACTAACACCCCCCCCCCCACACACACACACACACACTAAATGTAGATTGTCCGACCAGAGGAGGGGCAATATTGGATTTAGTACTGGGTAATGAACCAGGGCAAGTGATAGATTTGTTAGTGGGGGAGCATTTTGGAGATAGTGACCACAATTCTGTGACTTTCACTTTAGTAATGGAGAGGGATAGGTGCGTGCAACAGGGCAAGGTTTACAATTGGGGGAAGGGTAAATACGATGTTGTCAGACAAGAATTGAAGTGCATAAGTTGGGAACATAGGCTGGCAGGGAAGGACACAAGTGAAATGTGGAACTTGTTCAAGGAACAGGTGCTACGTGTCCTTGATATGTATGTCCATGTCAGGCAGGGAAGAGATGGTCGAGTGAGGGAACCATGGTTGACAAGAGAGGTTGAATGTCTTGTTAAGAGGAAAAAGGTGACTTATGTAAGGCTGAGGAACCAAGGTTCAGACAGGGCATTGGAGGGATACAAGATAGCCAGGAGGGAACTGAAGAATGGGATTAGGAGAGCAAAGAGAGGGCATGAACAATCTTTGGCGGGTAGGATCAAGGAAAACCCCAAGGCCTTTTACACATATGTGAGAAATATGAGAATGACTAGAGCGAGGGTAGGTCCGATCAAGGACAGTAGCGGGAGATTGTGTATTGAGTCTGAAGAGATAGGAGAGGTCTTGAACGAGTACTTTTCTTCTGTATTTACAAATGAGAGGGGCGATATTGTTGGAGAGGACAGTGTGAAACAGATTGGTAAGCTCGAGGAAATACTTGTTAGGAAGGAAGATTTGTTGGGCATTTTGAAAAACTTGAGGATAGACAAGTCCCCCGGGCCTGACGGGATATATCCAAGGATTCTATGGGAAGCAAGATATGAAATTGCAGAGCCGTTGGCAATGATCTTTTCGTCCTCACTGTCAACAGGGGTGGTACCAGGGGATTGGAGAGTGGCGAATGTCGTGCCCCTGTTCAAAAAAGGGACTAGGGATAACCCTGGGAATTACAGGCCAGTTAGTCTTACTTCGGTGGGAGGCAAAGTAATGGAAGGATAGGATGTCTGAGCATCTCGAAAGACACTGCTTGATTAGGGATAGTCAGCACGGATTTGTGAGGGGGAGGTCTTGCCTTACAAATCTTATTGAATTCTTTGAGGAGGTGACCAAGCATGTGGATGAAGGTAAAGCAGTGGATGTAGTGTACATGGATTTTAGTAAGGCATTTGATAAAGTTCCCCATGGTAGGCTTATGCAGGAAGTAAGGAGGCATGGGATAGTGGGAAATTTGACCAGTTGGATAACGAACTGGCTAACCGATAGAAGTCAGAGAGTGGTGGTGGATGGCAAATATTCAGCCTGGATCCCAGTTACCAGTGGCGTACCGCAGGGATCAGTTCTGGGTCCTCTGCTGTTTGTGATTTTCATTAATGACTTGGATGAGGGAGTTGAAGGGTGGGTCAGTAAATTTGCAGACGATACGAAGATTGGTGGAGTTGTGGATAGTAAGGAGGGCTGTTGTCGGCTGCAAAGAGACATAGATAGGATGCAGAGCTGGGCTGAGAAGTGGCAGATGGAGTTTAACCCTGAAAAGTGTGAGGTTGTCCATTTTAGAAGGACAAATATGAATGCGGAATACAGGGTTAACGGTAGAGTTATTGGCAATGTGGAGGAGCAGAGAGATCTTGGGGTCTATGTTCATACATCTTTGAAAGTGGCCACTCAAGTGGATAGAGCTGTGAAGAAGGCCTATGGTGTGCTCGCGTTCATTAACAGAGGGATTGAATTTAAGAGCCGTGAGGTGATGATGCAGCTGTCCAAAACTTTGATAAGGCCACATTTGGAGTATTGTGTACAGTTTTGGTCGCCTCATTTTAGGAAGGATGTGGAAGCTTTGGAAAAGGTGCAAAGAAGATTTACCAGGATGTTGCCTGGAATGGAGAGTAGGTCTTACGAGGAAAGGTTGAGGGTGCTAGGCCTTTTCTCATTCGAACGGAGAAGGATGAGGGGCGACTTGATAGAGGTTTATAAGATGTTCAGTGGAATAGATAGAGTAGACAGTCAGAGACTTTTCCCCCGGGTGGAACAAACCATTACAAGGGGACATAAATTTAAGGTGAAAGGTGGAAGATATAGGAGGGATATCAGAGGTAGGTTCTTTACCCAGAGAGTAGTGGGGGCATGGAATGCACTGCCTGTGGAAGTAGTTGAGTCGGAAACAATTAGGGACCATCTAGCAGCTATTGGATAGGTACATGGATAGCGGTAAAATTATATAGTGTGTATTTATTTGTTCTTAAGGGCAGCACGGTAGCATTGTGGATAGCACAATTGCTTCACAGCTCCAGGGTCCCAGGTTCGATTCCGGCTTGGGTCACTGTCTGTGCGGAGTCTGCACGTCCTCCCCGTGTCTGCGTGGGTTTCCTCCGGGTGCTCCGGTTTCCTCCCACAGTCCAAAGATGTGCGGGTTAGATGAATTGGCCATTGATAAATTGCCCTTAATGTCCAAATTGCCCTTGGTGTTGGGTGGAATTGTTGAGTTTGGGTAGGGTGCTCTTTCCAAGAGCCGGTGCAGACTCAAAGGGCCGAATGGCCTCCTTCTGCACTGTAAATTCAATGATAATCTATGATTAAGCTAGGACAAAGGTTCGGCACAACATCGTGGGCCGAAGGGCCTGTTCTGTGCTGTATTTTCTATGTTCTATGTTTAAAGGCCCCCACACACACTAACACCACCACATACACTAACACCCCCCCACACACACACACACTAACCCCCCACACACACTAACCCCCCTCAGATACACTAACCCACCCACACACACACACTAAAGGCCCCCCACACACACTAACCCCCCCCCCCCCCCACACACACATACACGCACAACTCCCCGCCCCACACACACACTAACTCCCCCACAGGCCCACTAACACCCCCCCACACACACACACGCACACTAACCCCCCAAAACACTAACGACCCCCACACGCACACTTAACGCCCACACACCCACTAACTCGCCGACACACAAACACACACTAAACCCCAACACCCACTAATCCCCACACACACAAACTAACCCCCCTCACACACACTAACACCCCCACACACACACTAAAGCCCCCCCACACACACACTAACCCCCCCCCCACACACACACACACTAACCCCCACACACATTAACACCCCCCCCCCACGCACACACACTAACCAACACCGCACACAGACCAACCCGGCCGGACACACACTAACCACCTAAAAACACACTAACCCCCCCCCCAGACACGCGCGAACCCACCCCACCACACACTTCCCCCCGCACACACACACTTATCCCCCACACACATACACTAACCCTAGACACACACTGACCCCCCACACACACTAATCCCCCCACACACACTGACACCCACACACACACTGAACCCCCCACACACTAACACCCCACACACACAAACCCCACACAGAAACACTAACCCCCCCCACACACTAAACCACCCAACACACACACACACTAACACCCCCCACACACATTAGTCCCTCCCCCACACATACTAATCCCCCCAACACAAACTAACTCCCCCCCACACTAACACACTAACTCTCCACTGACATAAACAAACCACCCCCGCACACACACTAACCTCCCACAGACACACTAAACCCCCCCCCACACACACACATTAAACTCCCCAACACACACACTCTAACACCCCGACACAAACACTAATCCCCCCCCACACAGACAGTAACACCTCCTCCCACACTCACTAGCCCATCCCCCCACACACTAAATCTCCCACACACGCTAACCCCCCAGACAGGCACTTACCCCCCAGCACACACACGCACACACACTAACCCCCCAAAAAACACAACCTCCCTCCAGACACACTAACCCTCCCACACAGAGACGAACCCCCCACACACAGACCAGCCCACACAAAATGACACCCCCACACGTACTAACCCCCCGACACACACACTAACCCCCCATACACACACACGAACCCCCCCCATACGCACACAAACCCCCCCCCACACACACACACTAAACCCCCCACACACACACTAAACCCCCCCCCACACACACTAAACCCCTCACACACTCATTAATCCCGCATCACACACTAACCCCCCACACACATACACACTAACCCCCCCCCCACACACACACACTCACCCACCCACACACACACACTACCGCCCCACACACACACGCACTAACCCCTCAACACACACTATCCGCCCCAGACAGGCTAAGACACCCACACAGACTAACCCCCACACACACACTCACCCCCCAACAGACACTAACCGCCACAGACACACTAAACCCGCCCACACACAATAACCCACCCACACATACACAATACCCCCCACACACACACACTGACCCCCCACACACAGACTAACCCCCCCCACACACTAACAAACCCACACATACACAACAACCCCCTCCACACACTAAACCTCCCACACACACTAACCCACCCACACATACACAACAACCCCCCACACAAACTAAACCCCCCCCCACACACGAACCCCCCCACACACACTAAACCCCCCACACACACACTAATCCCTCCCCCACACTCACTCACCCACCCACACATACACAACAACCCCCCACATACACACTAAACCTCCCACACACACTACCCTACCCAGACACACACAACAACCCCCCCCCCACACACACTAAACCCCTCACACACTCATTAACCCCGTCACACACACTAGCCCCCCAAACACACATTAAACACCCCCCCCACACACTCACGCACTAACCCCTCAACACACACTAACCGCCCCAGAAAGGCTTTGCCATCCACACAGACTAACCGCCACACACACACTAACCCCCCAACACACACTAACCGCCACAGACACACTAAACCCGCCCACACACACTAACCCACCCACACATACACAACACCCTCCCACACACACACACTAACCCCCACACACAGACTAACCCCCCACACACAGTAACCCACCCACACATACACAACAACCCCCCCACACACATTAAACTTCCCACACACATTAACCCACCCATACATACACAACAACCCCCCCACACACACACACTAAACCCCCCACACACCCACTAACCCCCCCCCCACACACACACACTAACCCCCCCCACACACACTAACCACCACCCCCACACACACACTAACCCCACGCACACACTAACCCCCCCCACACACACACTAAACTCCCCACACACCTACTAACCCCCCCCACACACACTAACCCCCCACACATACTAACCCCCCCATACACACACTAACCCTCCTCACACACACTAAACCCCCACACACACACACTACCCCGCCCCACACACACACTAAACCCCCCACACACATTAAACCCCCCCACACACACGAACCCCCCACATACACACTAAACCCCCCCCACACACACTACCCCCCCACACACACTAAACCCCCCACACACACTAAACCCCCCACACACACTAACCCCCCCCCCACACACGAACCCCCCACACACACACTAAACCCCCCCAACACACACTACCCTACCCAGACACACACAACAACCCCCCCCCACACACACACACTAATGCCTCCCCCACACACACTAAACACCCCCCCCACGCACACTAACCCACCCACGCATACACAACAACCCCCACACACACTAACCCCCCAAAACACACTAAACCCCAACACATACTAACCCCCACACACACTAACGCCCAACCCGCACACACATACACACACAGCTCCCCGCCCCACACACACAGACACTAACTCCACCACAGGCCCACTAACCCCCCCCACACACACACACACGCACACTAAACCCCCCAAACACTAACGACGCCGACACACACACTTAACGCCCACACAACCACTAACTCGCCCACACACAAACACACTGACCCCCCCACACCAACTAACCCCCCCCCACACAAACTAACCCCCCACACACACACTAACCACCACCCCAGACGCACACACACAAGCTAATCCACCTCACACACACTAACACCCCCCCCACACACACAACCCCCCCACAGACACACACACACTAACCCCCCACACACTAACCCCCCCACACACACACACAATCTCCCCCAGATAAACAGGCAGATTAACGATCCTCCCCAGACACACACGCACAAACTAACCCCCACAAACTAACGCACCTCACACACACACTATCCGCCCCACACACCCTCTAACTGACCTACACGCACACACAGTAACCCCGCCCACACACATACACACACTAACCCCCCCACACACACTAACTCCCCCAATTCACACTAACCCCTCCACACGCACACTAACCCCCCCACACACACACTAAGCCCTACACACTAATCCCCACACACACACTAACCCCCCCCCAAACAAACGATCCCACCACACACACTAACCCCCACACACACTAACCCCCTCCAAACACACTAACACCCCCACATACACTAACCCCCACACACTAACACCCCACACACACTAAACCCCCCCCACACACACTAATCCCCCCCCCCACACACTAACCCCCCCACACACACTAACCCCCCCACACACACTAACACCCCACACACTAACCCCCCCCCACACACACACTAACAGCCCCCACAAACAATAACCCCCCACACACTAACACCCCCACACACACTAACCCCCCACACACACACTAATCCCCCACACACACTAACCACCCCCCACACACTAACCCCCCACACACACTAACCCCCCACACACACTATGCCCCCACACACATTAACCACCCACACATATTAACCCCCCCACACATACTAACTCCCCCCCCCCCCACACACTGACCCCCCACACACTAACCCCCACACACACTAACCCCCCCCACACACACACTAACCCCTCAAAAACACTAACCCCCCACACTCACTAACCCCCCCCCCGCACACACTAACGCCCCCACACACTAACCCCCCTAAAAACACGAACCCCGCACACACACTAACCCCCACACACACTAACCACAGACACACACTAACCTCTCAAAATACAAACACCCCCCACACACTAACATCACCCCCCCACACACACACACACTCTAACCCCCACACACACTAAACTCCCCCCACACACACACTAACACCCCACACACACTAATCCCCCCCACACACACTAACACCCCATACACATATACTAACCCCCACCCCATAGTCACTAACAACCCCGCACACTTTAAGCCCCACACTCACTAACCCAACCACACCCACGCTAACCCACCCGCCCCCCACACACACTATCCCCCTCACACACTAACACACCTACACACACCAACCCCCCCACACACACACCAACCCACCCAACACACTCTAACCCCGTCACACACTTACTAACACCCCCACACGCACCAAGCCATCCACGCACACACACCAAGCCCCCCAAACACACACGAACCCCCCCCCACACGCACTCTAACCACCCCACACACACTAACCCCCCCACACACACTAAACCCCCCACACACACCCACTAACCCCACCACACACTAACTCCCACACACAAACTAACACCCCCACACACACCAACACCCCGAAACACACTAACTCCCACACACTAACCCACATACACACACAATAATACCCCCCACACGCACACTAACCCGCCGACACACACTAACCCGCCCACACACATACTAAACCCCCACACACACGGACCCCCCCACACACACACTAACCACCCCAAAGACTCAGCCCCTTCCCCACACACACCAACCCACCTCCACGCACAACCCCCCAACACATACAACCCCTTCCCCACACTCACTAACGCCCACCAAACACACAACGTCCTCACAGACACTAAACCCCCCAAGCACACACTAACCCCCCATACACACACACTCACCCTCCGACACATACTAACACTCCCACACACACTGTCTCTCTCCCCCCCACACACACACTAGCCCCCCACCACACACACATACACTCACCCACACACACACACGCTAACCCCCTCCCCCCACACACACTAACCCCCATCCCCCATGCACACATTAACCCCCCCATACACACACAATAATCCACCCATACACACAAACTAACCCCCCCACACACACATAAACACCCCCCACACACACGCTAACCCCCTCACACACTCATTCACCCCCCAAACACACTAGCCCCCCAAACTCAGACTAACATCCCCCCCCCACACACACACACACACTACCCCCCACACACACACTCAGCCACCCACTCACACTACCGCCCAACACACACACACACTAACCCCCCCCCCATACACACACACTAAAACCCCCACACACACTAACCCTCAAACACACACTAACCCCCAAACACACACTAACCGCCCCAGACATACTAAGCCCCCCACACATACACCAACCCCCTCCCCACACACACACACTAAACCCCACACACACACTAACCCACCCACACATACACAACAACGCCCCCCCCCACACACTAACCCCCCCACACACACTAAACCCCCCACACACACTAAACCATCCACAGATACACAACAACCCCCCCACACACACACTAACCCCCCCACACACACACTAACCCCCCCACACACACACACGCACTAACCCCCCCCCCCGCAGACACGAACCTCCCAACACACAAAAAATGACCCACCCACACACACTAACACCCCGACACACTAATCCCCCTCACAAACACTAACACCCCCACATACTCTAACACCCCCCACACACACACTATCCCCCCACACACACTAACACCCCCCCACACACACTAACCCCCCTCACATACACTAACCCCCCCACACACACACTAATGCCTGCCCCACACACTAACACCCCTACATGCATTAACACCCCCCCACACTAACCCCACACACACACTAACCTCTCCACACACTAACCCCCCACACATACACTAACCCCCCCACACACACACTAAGCCCCCCACACACCCACTAAACCCCCCCATACACACTAAACCCCCCCACACACACAAACGCCCACCACACACACTAAACCCCCCCACACACACACTACCCCCCACACACACTAAACCCCCCACACACACTAAACCCCCCACACACACTAACCCCCCCCCACTCACTAACCCACCCACACATACACAACAACCCTCCACACACACACTAAACCTCCCACACACACTACCCTACCCAGACACACACAACAACCCCCCCCACACACAAACTAATCCCTCCCCCACACACACTAAACCCCCTAACACACACTAACCCACCCACACATACACAACAACCCCCCACACACACTAACCCCCCAAAACACACAAAACCCCAACACATACTAAGCCCCACACACACTAACCCCCAACCCCCCCACACATACACACACAGCTCCCCGCCCCACACACACACACTAACTCACCCAGAGGCCCACTAACACCCCCACTCACACACACGCATACTAACCCCCCCAAAAAAAAACACTAACGACTCCCACACACACAATTAACCCCCACACACCCACTAACTCGCCCACACACACACACACTAAACCCCCCACACCAACTAACCCCCCCACACACAAACTAAACCCCCACACACACACTAACCACCACCCCAGACGCACACACACAAACTAACCCACCTCACACACACACTAACCCCCCCACACACACAACCCCCACAGACACACACACACTAACCCCCCCACACACACTAACTCCCCCCCCACACACACAACCTCCCCCCAGATAAACAGGCAGATTAACGATCCCCCCCAGACACACACGCACAAACTAACCCCCACACACACTAACGCACCTCACAAACACACTAAGCCGCCCCACACGCACAATATCACCTCATAAACACTAACGCCCCCCACACACACTATCCGCCCCACACCCCCTCTAACTCACCTACACGCACACACAGTAACCCCGCCCACACACTAATCCCCCACACACACTAACCCCCCCACACATACACACACCAACCCCCCACACACACTAACTCCCCCAACGCACACTAACCCCCACACACACTAACCCCCCCACACACACACTAACCCCCACACACTAATCCCCCCACACACTAACACCCCACACACACACTAACCCCCCCACACATACACACTAACCTCCACACACTAATCCCCACACACACACTAACCCCCCCCACACAAACTATCCCCCCACATGCACTAACCCCCCCACACACTAATCCCCTCAAACACACTAACACCCCCCCACACACACTAACCCCCACACACTAACACCCCCCACACACTAAGCCCCCACACACACTAATCCCCCCCCACACACTAACCCCCCACACACACTAACCCCCCACACACACTAACACCCCACACACTAACCCACCACACACACTAACACCCCCCACACACACAAAAACCCCCACACACTAACACCCCCACACACACTAACCCCCACACACACACACTAATCCCCCACACACTAACCCCCCCCCACACACACACTAACCCCCCCCACACACTAACCCCACACACACACTATGCCCCCACACACACTAATCCCACACACATATTAACCCCCCCACACACACTAAGCCCCCACACACACTAACCCCCCCCACAAACTAACCCCCCTCACACACACACTAACCCCCACACACACTAACTACCCCCACACACACACTAACCCCCACACACACTAACCCCCCCCCCCACACTCACTAACCCCCCACACACACTAATGGCCCCACACACTAACCCCCCGAAAAACACGAACCCCGCACACACACTAACCCCCACACACACTAACCCCCCACACACTAACACCCCCACACACACTAACCCCCCCACACACTAATCCCCCCCCACACACTACCCCCCACACACACACTAACCCCACACACACACTAACACCCCCCACACACAATAAACTCCCCACACTAACACCCCCACACACACTAACCACCCCCACACACACTAATCCCCCACACACACTAACCACCCCCACACACTAACCCCCCACACACTAACCCCACACACACACTATGCCCCCACACACACTAACCACCCACACATATTAACCCCCCCACACACACTAACTCCCCCCCACACACACTAACCCCCCCACACACTAACCCCCCCCACACACTAACCCCCACACATACTAACCCCCCCCCCCCACACACACACTAAACCCGCACACACACTAACCCCCACACTTACTAACCACAGACACACACTAACCCCTCAAAATACAAATACCCCCCACATACTAACATCACCCCCACACACACACACACACTCTAACCCCCCACACACACACTAACACCCCACAAACACTAATCCCCCCCACACACACACTAACACCCCATACACATATACTAACCCCCACCCCATAGTCACTAACAACCCCGCACACATTAAGCCCCACACTCACTAACCCAACCACACCCACGCTAACCCCACCCGCCCCCCACACACACTATCCCCCTCACACACTAACACACCTACACACACCAACCCCCCACACACACACCAACCCACCCAACACACTCTAACCCCGTCACACACTTACTAACACCCCCACACGCACCAATCCACCCACCCACACACACCAAGCCCCCCAAACACACACGAAAGACACCCCCACACGCACACTACCCACCCCACACACACGAACCCCCCCCCCCCCACACACACTAACCCCCCCTCCCACACACACTAACCCCACCACACACTAACTCCCCCACACAAACTAACACCCCCACACACACCAACACCCCGAAACACACTAACTCCCACACACTAACCCACATACACACACAATAACACCCCCCACACGCACACTAACCCGCCGACACACACTAACCCGCCCACACACATACTAAACCCCCACACACACATTCTAACCCCCCACACACACACTAACACCCCCCCCCCCACACACACACACGGACCCCCCCACACACACACTAACCACCCCAAAGACTCAGCCCCTTCCCCACACACACCAACCCACCTCTACGCACAACCCCCCAACACATACAACCCCTTCCCCACACTCACTAACGCCCCCCACACACACAACGTCCTCACAGACACTAAACCCCCCAAGCACACACTAACCCCCCATACACACACACTCACCCTCCGACACATACTAACACTCCCACACACACTGTCTCTCTCCCCCCCACACACACTAGCCCCCCACCACACACACATACACTCACCCACACACACACACACGCTAACCCCCCACACACACACTAACCCCCCCCCACGCACACATTAACCCCCCCATACACACACACTAACCCACCCATACACACAAACTAACCCCCCCCACACACACTAAACCCCCCACACACACACGCTAACCCCCTCACACACTCATTCACCCCCCAAACACACTAGCCCCCCAAACACAGACTAACACCCCCCCCCACACACACACACGCACTACCCCCCACACACACACGCACCCACCCACTCACACTACCGCCCAACACACACACACACTAACCCCCCCATACAAACACACTAAAACCCCCACACACACTAACCGTCAAACACACACTAACCCCCCAACACAAACTAACCGCCCCAGACATACTAAGCCCCCCACACATACACCAACCCCCTCCCCACACACACACACACTAAACCCCCCCCACACACACACTAACCCACCCGCACACACTAAACCCCCCACACACACTAAACCATCCACACATACACAACAACCCCCCCCCACACACACACTAACCCCCCAACACAAACTAACCGCCCCAGACATACTAAGCCCCCCACACATACACCAACCCCCTCCCCACACACACACACACTAAACCCCCCCACACACACTAACCCACCCACACACACTAAACCCCCACACACACTAAACCATCCACACATACACAACAACCACCCCCCCCCCCACACACACACTAACCCCCCCCCCCACACACACACTAAACCCCCCCCCCACACACACACACGCACTACCCCCCCCCGCAGACACGAACCTCCCAACACACAAGAAATGACCCACCCACACACACACTAACACCCCGACACACTAATCCCCCTCACAACACTAACCCCCCCACACACACTAATTCCCCCCCACACACACTAACACCCCCACATACTCTAACACCCCCCCACACACACTATCCCCCCACACACACTAACACCCCCCCCACACACACTAACACCCCCCCACACACACTAACCCCCCTCACATACACTAACCCCCCCACACACACACTAATGCCCCCCCACACACTAACACCCCCACATGCATTAACACCCCCCACACACTAACCCCACACACACACTAACCCCTCCACACACTAACCCCCCACACATACACTAACCCCTCCACACACACACTAAGCCCCCCACACACCCACTAACCCAACCCCCTCCCCCCCACACACTAACTCCCCACACACACACTAACCCCCCCCCACACACGCTAACCCCCCACACACACACTAAACCACCCACACACCCACGAACCCACCCCCCCACACACACTTTCCCTCCACACACACACTAACCCCCCCACACACACACCATCCCCCTCACACACACTAAACCCCCCCACACACACACCTCCCCCCCACACACACACTAAACCCCCCACACACACTAAACCCCCCCACACTCTCAAACCCCCACCACACACACTGAACCCCCCCCACACACACACTACCCCCAACACACACTAAACCACCCCACACACACTAAACCCCCCACACACACTAACCCCCCCACTCACTAACCCACCCACACACACACAACAACCCTCCACACACACACTAAACCTCCCACACACACTACCCTACCCAGACACACACAACAACCCCCCCACACACACAAACTAATCCCTCCCCCACACACACTAAACCCCCTAACACACACTAACCCACCCACACATACACAACAACCCTCACACACACTAATCCCCCCAAAACACACTGAACCCCAACACATACTAACCCCCACACACACTAACCCCCAACCCCCCCACACATACACACACAGCTCCCCGCCCCACATACACGCACTAACTCACCCACAGGCCCACTAACACCCCCACTCACACACACGCACACTAACCCCCCAAAAAAAACACTAACGACTCCCACACACACAATTAACCCCCACACAGCCACTAACTCGCCCACACACACACACACTAAACCCCCCACACCAACTAACCCCCCCCCACACACAAACTAACCCCCACACACACTAACGCACCTCACAAACACACTAAGCCGCCCCACACGCACAATATCACCTCATAAACACTAACCCCCCCCACACACACTCACTATCCCCCACACACACTAACCCCCCACACACACTATCCGCCCCACACCCCCTCTAACTCACCTACACGCACACACAGTAACCCCGCCCACACACTAATCTCCGACACACACTAACCCCCCCCACACACATTCACACACCAACCCCCCACACACACTAACTCCCCCAACGCACACTAACCCCCCACACACACACACTAACCCCCCACACACACACTAACCCCCACACACTAATCCCCACACACACACTAACACCCCCCCACACAAACTATCCCCCCACATACACTAATCCCCCCCCACACACTAATCCCCCCAAACACACTAACACCACCCCCCACACACACTAACCCCCACACACTAACACCCCCCACACACTAAGCCCCCCCACACACTAATCCGCCCCACACACTAACCCCCCCACACACACTAACCCCCCACACACACTAATGCCCCCACACACTAACCGCCCTAAAAACACGAACCCCGCACACACACTAACCCCCACACACACTAACCACAGACACACTCTAACCCCCCCCCCCAAAATACAAACACCCCCCACATACTAACATCACCCCCCACCCACAAACACACACTCTAACCCCCCACACACACTAAACTCCGCCCACACACACACTAACACCCCACACACACTAATCCCCCCCACACGCACACTAACACCCCCAGACACATACTAACCCCCCACCCCATAGTCACTATCAACCCCGCACACATTAAGCCCCACACTCACTAACCCAACCACACCCACGCTAACCCCACCCCCCCACAAACATACTATCCCCCTCACACACACTAACACACCCACACACACCAACACCCCCACACATACACTAACCCACCCAACACACTCTAACCCCGTCACACACTTACTAACACACCCACACGCACCAAGCCACCCATCCACACACACCAAGCCCCCCAAACACACACACGAAAGTCCCCCCCCACACGCACACTAACCCCCCACGCACACTAACCCCCCCACACACACTAACCCCACCACACACTAACTCCCCCACACAAACTAACAACCCCACACACACCAACACCCCAAACACACTAACTCCCACACACTAACCCACATACACACACAATAACACCCCCCACACGCACACTAACCCGCCGACACACACTAACCCGCCCACATACATACTAACCCCCCCGACACACACATTATAACCCCCCACACACACACTAACCCCCCCACACACACACACACGAACCCCCCCCCCCCCCCACACCCACACACTAACCACCCCAAAGACTCAGCACCTTCCCCACACACACCAACCCACCTCCTCTCACAACCCCCCAACACATAAAACCCCTTCCCCACACTCACTAACGCCCCCCACACTCTAACACCCATACGCTTACTAACCCTCCCAAACACACACTCGAAAAATAACTATAAGGTTCGGGGTCGGAGATATAGGAGGGATGTCCGAGGTAGGTTCTTTACTCAGAGAGTGGTTAGGGTGTGGAATGGACTGCCTGCTGTGATAGTGAAGTCGGACACTTTAGGAACTTTCAAGCGGTTATTGGATCGGCACATGGAGCACAGCAGAATGACAGGGAGTGGAATAGCTTGATCTTGGTTTCGGACAATGCTTGGCACAACATCGAGGGCCGAAGGGCCTGTTCTGTGCTGTACTGTTCTATGTTCTATGTTGTCATCACCTCCAATAACTTACGAATAACACAACCTCCAGAAACCCCTCCACATGACCCCCACTAAGTTACCAATAACACATCCTCCAGAAACACATCCACAGCACCTCCACTAACCTCCCAATAACACAACCTCCAGAAACACAAGCTCATCATCTCCACTAAATCCCCAACACAAACTGCAGAAAATTATCCCCATCACCAACACCAACCATCCAATAACACAACCTCCAGAAACCCATCCACATCACCACTAACTTTCCAATACGACTACCACCAGAAACATATCCTCATCACCTCCAGTAACTTCCCAATGACACAACCTCAAGAAACACATCCTCATCACATCCACTATCTTCACAATAACACAACCTCCGCAAACGCATCCACATCAACCCCTCCAACATCCCAAAAGAACAACCACCAGAAACTCAACCACATCGTATCTAATAACTCCCCAATAACACAACTTCCATAAATGCATCCTCATCACCCTCACTTTCTTCCCAATGTCACAACCACCACAAACATATTCACATCACCACCACTAACGTCCCAATAACACAACCTCCAGGAACACATTCACTTAACCTCCACTAACCACCCAAAACCAGAAACACCAGAAACACATTCAAATCATCTCCACTAACTTCCCAAGAACAAAACCTCCAGGTACACATCATCATTACCTCGACTATCATCCCAATAACACAAACTTCAGCATCCGATCCCCATCACCTCCACTCACTCCCCAATAACACAACCTCCAGAAACCCATCCACATCCAATGACACCCGTCTCCGAACGGGTAGAGGGAATCCTGAAGGGGGAGGGCAAACAGACAGAGGCCGTTGTACATATTGGTACTAACGACATAGGCAGGAAGGGGCATGAGGCCCTGCAGCAGGAGTTCAGGGAGCTAGGCAGAAAGTTAAAAGACAGGACCTCGAGGGTTGTAATCTCGGGATTACTCCCTGTGCCACGTGCAGTGAGGCTAGAAATAGGAAGATAGAGCAGATAAATACGTGGCTAAACAGTTGGTGTAGGAGGGAGCGTTTCCATTATCTGGACCACTGGGAGCTCTTCCGGGGCAGGTGTGACCTGTATAAGAAGGACGGGTTGCATCTAAACCGGAGAGGCATACATATCCTGGCCGCGAGGTTTGCTAGTGTCACACGGGAGGGTTTAAACTAGTATGGCAGGGGGGTGGGCACGGGAGCAATAGGTCAGAAGGTGAGAGCATTGAGGGAGAACGAGGGAATAGGGACAGTGTGGCTCTGAGGCAGAGCAGACGGGGAGAAGCTGCTGAACACAGCGGGTCTGGTGGCCTGAAGTGCATATGTTTTAATGCAAGGAGCATTACGGGTAAGGCAGATGAACTTAGAGCTTGGATTAGTACTTGGAACTATGATGTTGTTGCCATTACAGAGACCTGGTTGAGGGAAGGGCAGGATTGGCAGCTAAACGTTCCAGGATTTAGATGTTTCAGGCGGGATAGAGGGGGATGTTAAAGGGGAGGCGGAGTTGCGCTACTTGTTCGGGAAAATATCACAGCTGTACTGCGAGAGGACACCTCAGAGGGCAGTGAGGCTATATGGGTAGAGATCAGGAATAAGAAGGGTGCAGTCACAATGTTGGGGGTATACTACAGGCTTCCCAACAGCCAGCGGGAGATAGAGGAGCAGATAGGTAGACAGATTTTGGAAAAGAGTAAAAACAACATGGTTGTGGTGATGGGAGACTTCAACTTCCCCAATATTGACTGGGACTCACTTAGTGCCAGGGGCTTAGACGGGGAGGAGTTTGTAAGGAGCATCCAGGAGGGCTTCTTAAAACAATATGTAGACAGTCCAACTAGGGACGGGGCGGTACTGGACCTGGTATTGGGGAATGAGCCCGGCCAGGTGGTAGATGTTTCAGTAGGGGAGCATTTCGGTAACAGTGACCACAATTCAGTAAGTTTTAAAGTACTGGTGGACAAGGATAAGAGTGGTCCGAGGATGAATGTGCTAAATTGGGGGAAGGCTAATTATAACAATATTAGGCGGGAACTGAAGAACATAGATTGGGGGCGGATGTTTGAGGGCAAATCAACATCTGACATGTGGGAGGCTTTCAAGTGGCAGTTGAAAGGAATACAGGACCGGCATGTTCCTGTGAGGAAGAAGGATAAATACGGGAATTTTCGGGAACCTTGGATGACGAGTGATATTGTAGGCCTCGTCAAAAAGAAAAAGGAGGCATTTGTCAGGGCTAAAAGGCTGGGAACAGACGAAGCCTGCGTGGAATATAAGGAAAGTAGGAAGGAACTGAAGCAAGGAGTCAGGAGGGCTAGAAGGGGTCACGAAAAGTCATTGGCAAATAGGGTTAAGGAAAACCCCAAGGCTTTTTACACGTACATAAAAAGCAAGAGGGTAGCCAGGGAAAGGGTTGGCCCACTGATGGATAGGCAAGGGAATCTATGTGTGGAGCCAGAGGAAATGGGCGAGGTACTAAATGAATACTTTGCATCAGTATTCACCAAAGAGAAGGAATTGGTAGATGTTGATTCTGGAGAAGGGGGTGTAGATAGCCTGGGTCACATTGTGATCCAAAAAGATGAGGTGTTGGGTGTCTTAAAAAATATTAAGGTAGATAAGTCCCCAGGGCCTGATGGGATCTACCCCAGAATACTGAAGGAGCCTGGAGAGGAAATTGCTGAGGCATTGACATAAATCTTTGGATCCTCGCTGTCTTCAGGGGATGTCCAGGAGGACTGGAGAATAGCCAATGTTGTTCCTCTGTTTAAGAAGGGTAGCAAGGATAATCCCGGGAACTACAGGCCGGTCAGCCTTATTTCAGTGGTAGGGAAATTACTGGAGAGAATTCTTCGAGACAGAATCTACTCCCATTTGGAAGCAAATGGACGTATTAGTGAGAGGCAGCACGGTTTAGTGAAGGGGAGGTCGTGTCTCACTAACTTGATAGAGTTTTTCGAGGCGGTCACTAAGATGATTGATGTAGGTACGGCAGTAGATGTTGTCTATATGGACTTCAGTAAGGCCATTGACAAGGTCCCTCATGGTAGACTAGTACAAAAGGTGAAGTCAGACGGGATCAGGGGTGAGCTGGCAAGGTGGATACAGAACTGGCTAGGCCATAGAAGGCAGAGAGTAGCAATGGAGGGATGCTTTTCTAATTGGAGGGCTGTGACCAGTGGTGTTCCACAGGGATCAGTGTTGGGACCTTTGCTCTTTGTAGTATATATAAATGATTTGGAGGAAAATGTAACTGGTCTGATTAGTAAGTTTGCAGACGACACAAAGGTTGGTGGAATTGCGGATAGCGATGAGGACTGTCGGAGGATACAGCAGGATTTAGATTGTCTGGAGACTTGGTGGAGAGATGGCAGATGGAGTTTAATCCGGACAAATGTGAGGTAATGCATTTTGGAAGGTCTAATGCAGGTAGGGAATATACAGTGAATGGTAGAACCCTCAAGAGTATTGAAAGTCAAAGAGATCTAGGAGTACAGATCCACAGGTCATTGAAAGGGGCAACACAGGTGGAGAAGGTAGTCAAGAAGGCATACGGCATGCTTGCCTTCATTGGCCGGGGCATTGAGTATAAGAATTGGCAAGTCACGTTGCAGCTGTATAGAACCTTAGTTAGGCCACACTTGGAGTATAGTGTTCAATTCTGGTCGCCAAACTACCAGAAGGATGTGGAGGCTTTAGAGAGGGTGCAGAAGAGATTTACCAGAAGGTTGCCTGGTATGGAGGGCATTAGCTATGAGGAGCGATTGAATAAACTCGGTTTGCTCTCACTGGAACGAAGGAGGTTGAGGGGAGACCTGATAGAGGTATACAAAATTATGAGGGGCATAGACAGAGTGGATAGTCCGAGGCTTTTCCCCAGGGTAGAGGGGTCATTTACTAGGGGGCATAGGTTTAAGATGAGAGGGGCAAGGTTTAAGTAGATGTACGAGGCAAGTTTTTTACGCAGAGCGTAGTGGGTGCCTGGAACTCGCTTCCGGAGGAGGTGGTGGAAGCAGGGACGATAGTGACATTTAAGGGGCATCTTGACAAATACATGAATAGGAGGGGAATAGAAGGATACGGACCCAGGAAGTGTAGAAGATTGTAGTTTAGTCGGACAGCATGGTCGGCACGGACTTGGAGGGCCGAAGGTCCTGTTCCTGTGCTGTACATTTCTTTGTTCTTTGTTCTTTATCACCTCCACTAAACACCCAAAAACACACCCTACAGAACAACATTCACATCATGTCCCCTAAACCCCCAATAACACAACATCCAGAAACATATCTTCGTCACCCCCACTAACTTCCATATAACAAGCCTCCAAAAACATTCACACCACCTATACTAATCTCTCAATAACACAACCTCCAGAAACACATCCACATCACCTCCACTAACTTCCCAATACACAACCTCCAGAAACACATTACTCATCACCTCCAGTAACTTCCCAATAAAACAACCTCCAGAAACACATCCTCATCACCTCCACTAACTTCGCAATAACACAACCTCCAGTATCACATTCCTCATCACCTCCAGTAACTTCCCAATAACACAACCTCCATAAACCCATCCTCATCACCTCCAGTAACTTCCCAATAATGGATATATGGATGATAATGGCATAGTGTAGGTTAGATGGCTTTTGTTTCGGTGCAACATCGTGGGCCGAAGGGCCTGTACTGCGCTGTATCGTTCTATGTACTATGTTCTATCACCACCACTAACTCCCCAACAACATAAACTGCAGAAAACTATCCACATCACCTCCACCTACCATCCAATAACACAACCTCAAGAAACACATTCAGAGCACCCCCACTAACTTCCCAATAACACAACCTCCAGAAACACATCCACAGCACCTCCACTAACTTCGCAATAACACTATCTCCAGAAACACATCCACATCGCCTCTACTAACGCCCCAGTAACACAACTTCCATTAGTACATCTTAATCACCACCACTATCTTCCCAATATCACAACCTCCACAAACATATTCACATCACCTCCACTAACTTCCCAATAACAATACCTCCATAAACCCATCCTCATCACCTCCAGTAACTTCCCAATAACACAACCTCCAGAAACACATTCAGGACACATCCACTAACTTCCCAATAACACAACCTCTGAAAACACATCCACATCACCTCCTCTAACATCCCAATATCACAACAACCAGAGACACATCCACATCGCGTCTACTAACGCCCCAATAACACAACTTCCATTAATAAATCCTCATCACCCCCACTATCCTCCCAATATCACAACATCCACAATCATATTCACAACACCTCCACTAACTCATCAATAGCAAAGCCTCCAGAAACCCATCCTCATTACCTCCACTAATTTCCCAATAACACAGCCTCCACAAACACATTCAGGACACATCCACTAATTACCCCATAACAGAATCTCCACAAACATATTCACATCACCACCACTAACTTCCCAATAACACAACCTCAAGAAACCGATCCACATCATCTTCACTCACTTCCCAATAACACAACCTCCAGAAACACATCCCCATCTCCTCCACTAGCTACCCAGTAACACAACCACCAGAAACACATTCACATCACCACTACGAACTCCCTAAGAACACAACTTCCATAAATGCATGCTCATCAGCCCCACTTTCTTGTCAATATCACAACCTCCACAAACATATACACATCACCTCCACTAACTTCCCAATAACACAACCTCCAGAAATACAATCTCGTCACCTCCATTAACTTCCCAATAACACAACCTCCAGAAGTACAATCTCATCACCTCCATTAACTTCCCAATAACACAACCTCCAGAAACCCATCCAGATCACCTCCACTAACGTCCCAATAACACAACCTCCAGAAACCCCTCCACATGACCCCCACTAAGTTACCAATAACACATCCTCCAGAAACACATCCACAGCACCTCCACTAACCTCCCAATAACACAACCTCCAGAAACACAAGCTCATCATCTCCACTAAATCCCCAACACAAACTGCAGAAAATTATCCCCATCACCAACACCAACCATCCAATAACACAACCTCCAGAAACCCATCCACATCACCACTAACTTTCCAATACGACTACCACCAGAAACATATCCTCATCACCTCCAGTAACTTCCCAATGACACAACCTCAAGAAACACATCCTCATCACATCCACTATCTTCACAATAACACAACCTCCGCAAACGCATCCACATCAACCCCTCCAACATCCCAAAAGAACAACCACCAGAAACTCAACCACATCGTATCTAATAACTCCCCAATAACACAACTTCCATAAATGCGTCCTCATCACCCTCACTTTCTTCCCAATGTCACAACCACCACAAACATATTCACATCACCACCACTAACGTCCCAATAACACAACCTCCAGGAACACATTCACTTAACCTCCACTAACCACCCAAAACCAGAAACACCAGAAACACATTCAAATCATCTCCACTAACTTCCCAAGAACAAAACCTCCAGGTACACATCATCATTACCTCGACTATCATCCCAATAACACAAACTTCAGCATCCGATCCCCATCACCTCCACTCACTCCCCAATAACACAACCTCCAGAAACCCATCCACATCCAATGACACCCGTCTCCGAACGGGTAGAGGGAATCCTGAAGGGGGAGGGCAAACAGACAGAGGCCGTTGTACATATTGGTACTAACGACATAGGCAGGAAGGGGCATGAGGCCCTGCAGCAGGAGTTCAGGGAGCTAGGCAGAAAGTTAAAAGACAGGACCTCGAGGGTTGTAATCTCGGGATTACTCCCTGTGCCACGTGCAGTGAGGCTAGAAATAGGAAGATAGAGCAGATAAATACGTGGCTAAACAGTTGGTGTAGGAGGGAGCGTTTCCATTATCTGGACCACTGGGAGCTCTTCCGGGGCAGGTGTGACCTGTATAAGAAGGACGGGTTGCATCTAAACCGGAGAGGCATACATATCCTGGCCGCGAGGTTTGCTAGTGTCACACGGGAGGGTTTAAACTAGTATGGCAGGGGGGTGGGCACGGGAGCAATAGGTCAGAAGGTGAGAGCATTGAGGGAGAACGAGGGAATAGGGACAGCGTGGCTCTGAGGCAGAGCAGACGGGGAGAAGCTGCTGAACACAGCGGGTCTGGTGGCCTGAAGTGCATATGTTTTAATGCAAGGAGCATTACGGGTAAGGCAGATGAACTTAGAGCTTGGATTAGTACTTGGAACTATGATGTTGTTGCCATTACAGAGACCTGGTTGAGGGAAGGGCAGGATTGGCAGCTAAACGTTCCAGGATTTAGATGTTTCAGGCGGGATAGAGGGGGATGTAAAAGGGGAGGCGGAGTTGCGCTACTTGTTCGGGAAAATATCACAGCTGTACTGCGAGAGGACACCTCAGAGGGCAGTGAGGCTATATGGGTAGAGATCAGGAATAAGAAGGGTGCAGTCACAATGTTGGGGGTATACTACAGGCCTCCCAACAGCCAGCGGGAGATAGAGGAGCAGATAGGTAGACAGATTTTGGAAAAGAGTAAAAACAACATGGTTGTGGTGATGGGAGACTTCAACTTCCCCAATATTGACTGGGACTCACTTAGTGCCAGGGGCTTAGACGGGGCGGAGTTTGTAAGGAGCATCCAGGAGGGCTTCTTAAAACAATATGTAGACAGTCCAACTAGGGACGGGGCGGTACTGGACCTGGTATTGGGGAATGAGCCCGGCCAGGTGGTAGATGTTTCAGTAGGGGAGCATTTCGGTAACAGTGACCACAATTCAGTAAGTTTTAAAGTACTGGTGGACAAGGATAAGAGTGGTCCGAGGATGAATGTGCTAAATTGGGGGAAGGCTAATTATAACAATATTAGGCGGGAACTGAAGAACATAGATTGGGGGCGGATGTTTGAGGGCAAATCAACATCTGACATGTGGGAGGCTTTCAAGTGGCAGTTGAAAGGAATACAGGACCGGCATGTTCCTGTGAGGAAGAAGGATAAATACGGGAATTTTCGGGAACCTTGGATGACGAGTGATATTGTAGGCCTCGTCAAAAAGAAAAAGGAGGCATTTGTCAGGGCTAAAAGGCTGGGAACAGACGAAGCCTGCGTGGAATATAAGGAAAGTAGGAAGGAACTGAAGCAAGGAGTCAGGAGGGCTAGAAGGGGTCACGAAAAGTCATTGGCAAATAGGGTTAAGGAAAACCCCAAGGCTTTTTACACGTACATAAAAAGCAAGAGGGTAGCCAGGGAAAGGGTTGGCCCACTGATGGATAGGCAAGGGAATCTATGTGTGGAGCCAGAGGAAATGGGCGAGGTACTAAATGAATACTTTGCATCAGTATTCACCAAAGAGAAGGAATTGGTAGATGTTGATTCTGGAGAAGGGGGTGTAGATAGCCTGGGTCACATTGTGATCCAAAAAGATGAGGTGTTGGGTGTCTTAAAAAATATTAAGGTAGATAAGTCCCCAGGGCCTGATGGGATCTACCCCAGAATACTGAAGGAGCCTGGAGAGGAAATTGCTGAGGCATTGACATAAATCTTTGGATCCTCGCTGTCTTCAGGGGATGTCCAGGAGGACTGGAGAATAGCCAATGTTGTTCCTCTGTTTAAGAAGGGTAGCAAGGATAATCCCGGGAACTACAGGCCGGTCAGCCTTATTTCAGTGGTAGGGAAATTACTGGAGAGAATTCTTCGAGACAGAATCTACTCCCATTTGGAAGCAAATGGACGTATTAGTGAGAGGCAGCACGGTTTAGTGAAGGGGAGGTCGTGTCTCACTAACTTGATAGAGTTTTTCGAGGCGGTCACTAAGATGATTGATGTAGGTACGGCAGTAGATGTTGTCTATATGGACTTCAGTAAGGCCATTGACAAGGTCCCTCATGGTAGACTAGTACAAAAGGTGAAGTCAGACGGGATCAGGGGTGAGCTGGCAAGGTGGATACAGAACTGGCTAGGCCATAGAAGGCAGAGAGTAGCAATGGAGGGATGCTTTTCTAATTGGAGGGCTGTGACCAGTGGTGTTCCACAGGGATCAGTGTTGGGACCTTTGCTCTTTGTAGTATATATAAATGATTTGGAGGAAAATGTAACTGGTCTGATTAGTAAGTTTGCAGACGACACAAAGGTTGGTGGAATTGCGGATAGCGATGAGGACTGTCGGAGGATACAGCAGGATTTAGATTGTCTGGAGACTTGGTGGAGAGATGGCAGATGGAGTTTAATCCGGACAAATGTGAGGTAATGCATTTTGGAAGGTCTAATGCAGGTAGGGAATATACAGTGAATGGTAGAACCCTCAAGAGTATTGAAAGTCAAAGAGATCTAGGAGTACAGATCCACAGGTCATTGAAAGGGGCAACACAGGTGGAGAAGGTAGTCAAGAAGGCATACGGCATGCTTGCCTTCATTGGCCGGGGCATTGAGTATAAGAATTGGCAAGTCACGTTGCTGCTGTATAGAACCTTAGTTAGGCCACACTTGGAGTATAGTGTTCAATTCTGGTCGCCACACTACCAGAAGGATGTGGAGGCTTTAGAGAGGGTGCAGAAGAGATTTACCAGAATGTTGCCTGGTATGGAGGGCATTAGCTATGAGGAGCGATTGAATAAACTCGGTTTGCTCTCACTGGAACGAAGGAGGTTGAGGGGAGACCTGATAGAGGTATACAAAATTATGAGGGGCATAGACAGAGTGGATAGTCCGAGGCTTTTCCCCAGGGTAGAGGGGTCATTTACTAGGGGGCATAGGTTTAAGGTGAGAGGGGCAAGGTTTAAGTAGATGTACGAGGCAAGTTTTTTACGCAGAGCGTAGTGGGTGCCTGGAACTCGCTTCCGGAGGAGGTGGTGGAAGCAGGGACGATAGTGACATTTAAGGGGCATCTTGACAAATACATGAATAGGAGGGGAATAGAAGGATACGGACCCAGGAAGTGTAGAAGATTGTAGTTTAGTCGGACAGCATGGTCGGCACGGACTTGGAGGGCCGAAGGTCCTGTTCCTGTGCTGTACATTTCTTTGTTCTTTGTTCTTTATCACCTCCACTAAACACCCAAAAACACACCCTACAGAACAACATTCACACCATGTCCCCTAAACCCCCAATAACACAACATCCAGAAACATATCTTCGTCACCCCCACTAACTTCCATATAACAAGCCTCCAAAAACATTCACACCACCTATACTAATCTCTCAATAACACAACCTCCAGAAACACATCCACATCACCTCCACTAACTTCCCAATACACAACCTCCAGAAACACATTACTCATCACCTCCAGTAACTTCCCAATAAAACAACCTCCAGAAACACATCCTCATCACCTCCACTAACTTCGCAATAACACAACCTCCAGTATCACATTCCTCATCACCTCCAGTAACTTCCCAATAACACAACCTCCATAAACCCATCCTCATCACCTCCAGTAACTTCCCAATAATGGATATATGGATGATAATGGCATAGTGTAGGTTAGATGGCTTTTGTTTCGGTGCAACATCGTGGGCCGAAGGGCCTGTACTGCGCTGTATCGTTCTATGTACTATGTTCTATCACCACCACTAACTCCCCAACAACATAAACTGCAGAAAACTATCCACATCACCTCCACCTACCATCCAATAACACAACCTCAAGAAACACATTCAGAGCACCCCCACTAACTTCCCAATAACACAACCTCCAGAAACACATCCACAGCACCTCCACTAACTTCGCAATAACACTATCTCCAGAAACACATCCACATCGCCTCTACTAACGCCCCAGTAACACAACTTCCATTAATACATCTTAATCACCACCACTATCTTCCCAATATCACAACCTCCACAAACATATTCACATCACCTCCACTAACTTCCCAATAACAATACCTCCATAAACCCATCCTCATCACCTCCAGTAACTTCCCAATAACACAACCTCCAGAAACACATTCAGGACACCTCCACTAACTTCCCAATAACAATACCTCCATAAACCCATCCTCATCACCTCCAGTAACTTCCCAATAACACAACCTCCAGAAACACATTCAGGACACATCCACTAACTTCCCAATAACACAACCTCTGAAAACACATCCACATCACCTCCTCTAACATCCCAATATCACAACAACCAGAGACACATCCACATCGCGTCTACTAACGCCCCAATAACACAACTTCCATTAATAAATCCTCATCACCCCCACTATCCTCCCAATATCACAACATCCACAATCATATTCACAACACCTCCACTAACTCATCAATAGCAAAGCCTCCAGAAACCCATCCTCATTACCTCCACTAACTTCCCAATAACACAGCCTCCACAAACACATTCACGACACATCCACTAACTACCCCATAACAGAATCTCCACAAACATATTCACATCACCACCACTAACTTCCCAATAACACAACCTCAAGAAACCGATCCACATCATCTTCACTCACTTCCCAATAACACAACCTCCAGAAACACATCCTCATCTCCTCCACTAGCTACCCAGTAACACAACCACCAGAAACACATTCACATCACCACTACGAACTCCCTAAGAACACAACTTCCATAAATGCATGCTCATCAGCCCCACTTTCTTGTCAATATCACAACCTCCACAAACATATACACATCACCTCCACTAACTTCCCAATAACACAACCTCCAGAAATACAATCTCGTCACCTCCATTAACTTCCCAATAACACAACCTCCAGAAGTACAATCTCATCACCTCCATTAACTTCCCAATAACACAACCTCCAGAAACCCATCCAGATCACCTCCACTAACGTCCCAATAACACAACGTCCAGAAACACATCCTCATCACCTCCACTAGCTACCCAATAACACATCCTCCGCAAACGCATCCACATCACCCCCTACAACATCCCAATAGAACAACCACCAGAAACTCATCCACATCGTCTCTACTAACTCCCCAATAACACAACTTCCATAAATGCATCCTCATCACGCTCACTGTCGTCCCAATATAACAACCACCACAAACATATTCACATCACCACCACTAACTGCCCAATAACACAACCTCTTGAAACCCATCCACAGCACCTCCACTAACTTCACAATAACACAGCCTCCACAAACACATTCAGGACACATCCACTAACTTCCCCATAACAGAATCTCCACAAACAGATTTACATCACCTCCAGTAATCTCCCAATAACACTACCTCAAGGAACCAATCCACATCACCACCACTAACTTACCAATAACACAACATCCAGGAACACATTCACTTAACCTCCACTAACCACCCAAAACCAGAAACTCCAGAAACACATTCAATTCATCTCCACTAACTTCCCAAGAACAATGGGAATGATGTCATCATTGGCTACAGGAATAGTGCCAGAGGACTGGAGGACAGCAAATGTGGTCCCTTTGTTCAAAAAGGGGAGCAGAGACAACCCCGGCAACTATAGACCGGTGAGCCTCACGTCTGTAGTGGGTAAAGTCTTGGAGGGGATTATAAGGGACAAGATTTATAATAATCTAGATAGGAATAATATGATCAGGGATAGTCAGCATGGCTTTGTGAAGGGTAGGTCATGCCTCACAAACCTTATTGAGTTCTTTGAGAAGGTGACTGAACAGGTAGACGAGGGTAGAGCAGTTGATGTGGTGTATATGGATTTCAGCAAAGGGTTTGATAAGGTTCCCCACGGTAGGCTATTGCAAAAAATACGGAGGCTGGGGTTGGAGGGTGATTTAGAGATGTGGATCAGAAATTGGCTAGCTGAAAGAAGACAGAGGGTGGTGGTTGATGGGAAATGTTCAGAATGGAGTACAGTCACAAGTGGAGTACCACAAGGATCTGTTCTGGGGCCGTTGCTGTTTGTCATTTTTATCAATGACCTAGAGGAAGGCGCAGAAGGGTGGGTGAGTACATTTGCAGACGATACTAAAGTCGGTGGTGTTGTCGATAGTGTGGAAGGATGTAGCAGGTTACAGAGGGATATAGATAAGCTGCAGAGCTGGGCTGAGAGGTGGCAAATGGAGTTTAATGTAGAGAAGTGTGAGGTGATTCACTTTGGAAGGAATAACAGGAATGCGGAATATTTGGCTAATGGTAAAGTTCTTGAAAGTGTGGATGAGCAGAGGGATCTAGGTGTCCATGTACATAGATCCCTGAAAGTTGCCACCCAGGTTGATAGGGTTGTGAAGAAGGCCTATGGAGTTGTGGCCTTTATTGGTAGAGGGATTGAGTTCCGGAGTCGGGAGGTCATGTTGCAGCTGTACAGAACTCTGGTACGGCCGCATTTGGAGTATTGCGTACAGTTCTGGTCACCGCATTATAGGAAGGACGTGGAGGCTTTGGAGCGGGTGCAGAGGAGATTTACCAGAATGTTGCCTGGTATGGAGGGAAAATCTTATGAGGAAAGGCTGACGGACTTGAGGTTGTTTTCGTTGGAGAGAAGAAGGTTAAGAGGAGACTTAATAGAGGCATACAAAATGATCAGGGGGTTGGATAGGGTGGACAGTGAGAGCCTTCTCCCGCGGATGGATATGGCTGGCACGAGGGGACATAACTTTAAACTGAGGGGTAATAGATATAGGACAGAGGTCAGAGGTAGGTTCTTTACGCAAAGAGTAGTGAGGCCGTGGAATGCCCTACCTGCGACAGTAGTGAACTCGCCAACATTGAGGGCATTTAAAAGTTTATTGGATAAATATATGGATGATAATGGCATAGTGTAGGTTAGATGGCTTTTGTTTCGGTGCAACATCGTGGGCCGAAGGGCCTGTACTGCGCTGTATTGTTCTATGTTCTATGTTCTAAAACCTCCAGGTACACATCATCATTACTTGGACTATCATCCCAATAACACAAACTTCAGCATCCCATCCTCATCACCTCCACTCACTCCCCAATACCACAACCTCCAGTAACACATCCACATCACCTCCACTAACTTTCCAATAACACAACCTCCAGAAACACACCCACATCACCTCCACTAACCTCCCAATAACACAACCTCCAGAAACACATCCTCATCACATCCACGAACTTCCCAATAACACAGCCTCCAGAAAAACATCCTCATCACCACCACTATCTACCCAATAACACAACCTCCAGAAACACCTCCTCATCACCTCCAGTAACTTCCCAATAACACAACCTCCAGAAACACCTCCTCATTACCTCCACTAACTCCCCAACAACACAACCTCCAGAAACACATCCTCGAACTTCCCAATAACACAGCCTCCAGAAAAACATCCTCATCACCACCACTATCTACCCAATAACACAACCTCCAGAAACACCTCCTCATCACCTCCAGTAACTTCCCAATAACACAACCTCCAGAAACACCTCCTCATTACCTCCACTAACTCCCCAACAACACAACCTCCAGAAACACATCCTCATCACATCCACGAACTTCCCAATAACACAGCCTCCAGAAAAACATCCTCATCACCACCACTATCTACCCAATAACACAACCTCCAGAAACACCTCCTCATCACCTCCAGTAACTTCCCAATAACACAACGTCCAGAAACACATCCTCAACACCTCCAGTAACTTCCCAATAACACAACCTCCAGAAACACATCCTCATCACCACCATTATCTACCCAATAACACATCCTCTAGAAACACATCCTCATCACCACCATTATCTTCCCAATAACACAACCTCCAGAAACACATCCTCATTACCTCCACTAACTCCCCAACAACACAACCTCCAGAAACCCATCCACATCACCTCCACTAAACACCCAAAACCACACCCTCCAGAAACACATTCACATCATGTCCACTAACCCCCCCAATAACACAACATCCAGAAACATATCTTCGTCACACCACTAACTTCAATATAACTAAGCCTCCAAAAACACATTCACACCACCTATACTAAGCTCCCAATAACACAACCTCCAGAAACACATCCACATCAGCTCCACTAACCTCCCAATAACACAACCTCCAGAAACATATCCTCATCACCTCCACTAACTCCCCAATAATACATCCCGCAGAAAACTATCTACGTCACCTCCATCAAACATCCAATAACACAACCTCCAGAAACACATTCAAAGCACCTCCCCTAACTTCCCAATAAGACAAACACGACGAACCCATCCACATCACCTCCACTAACGTCGCAGTAACACAACATCCAGAAACCTATCCACATCACCTCCACTAACTTCCCAATAACACAACCTGCAGAGAACTATACACATCACCTCCACCAAACATTCAATAACACAACCTCCAGAAACACATCCACAGCACCTCCACTAACTTCCCAATAACACAGCCTCCACAAACACATTCAGGACACATCCACTAACTTCCCACCGAAAAGAATCTTCACAAACAGATTTACATCACCTCCACTAATCTCCCAATAACACAACCTCAAGAAACCCATCCACATCACCACCACTAACTTACCAATAACACAACCTCGAGGAGCACATTCACTTAACCTCCACTAACCACCCAAAACCAGAAACTCCAGAAACACATTCAATTAATCTCCACTAACTTCCCAAGAACAAAACCTCCAGGTACACATCATCATTACTTCGACAATCATCCCAATAACACAAACTTCAGCATCCCATCCCCATCACCTCCACTCACTCCCCAATACCACAACCTCCAGAAACCATCCACATCACCTCCACTAAGCGCACAAAAACACACGGTACAGAAACCCATCCACATCACCTCCACTAAACACCTAAAACCACACCCTCCAGAAACACATTCACATCATGTCCACTAACTCCCCAATAACACAACATCCAGAAACATATCTTCGTCAAACCACTAACTTCAATATAACAAAGCCTCCAAAAACACATTCACACCACCTATACTAAGCTCCCAATAACACAACCTCCAGAAACACATCCACATCAGCTCCACTAACCTCCCAATAACACAACCTCCAGAAACACATCCACATCAGCTCCACTAACCTCCCAATAACACAACCTCCAGAAACATATCCTCATCACCTCCACGACCTCCCCAATAACACATCCTGCAGAAAACTATCTACATCACCTCCATCAAACATTCAATAACACAACCTCCAGAAACACATTGAAAGCACCTCCCCTAACTTCCCAATAAGACAAACACGACGAACCCATCCACATCACCTCCACTAACTTCGCAGTAACACAACGTCCAGAAACCTATCCACATCACCTCGACTAACTTCCTAATAACACTACATCCAGAATCACATCCTAATCACCTCCAGTAACTTCCCAATAACACAACGTCCTGAAACACATCCTCATCTCCTCCACTAAATACCCAATAGCACAACTTCCATAAATACATCCTCATCAGCCCCACAATCTTCCCAATATCACAACAGGGCAATCATATTCACATCACCTCCATTAACTTCCCAATAACACAACCTCCTGAAACCATCCACATCACCTCCACTAACTTCGCAATAACACCACCTCCAGAAACACATCCTCCTAACCTCCACTAGCATCCTAATAACACTACCTCCCGAAACACATCCTAATCACCTCCAGTAACTTCCAAATAACTAAACCTCCAGAAACCATCCACATCACCTCCACTAACTCCCCAATAACACAACCTCCAGAAACACATCCTGATCACCAACACTAATTCCACAATAACACAACCTCCAGAAACACATCCGCATCACCACCACTAACTCCCCAATAACACAACCTGCAGAAAACTATCCACATCACCTCCACCAAACATTCAATAACACAACCTCCAGAAACATATTCACATCACCTCCATTAACTTCCAAATAACACAACCTCAAGAAACCCATGCACATCACCTCCACTAACTTCCCAATAACACAACCTCCAGAAATAAAATCTCATCACCTCCAGTAACTCATCAATAGCACAACCTTTAGAAACACTTTCACAGCACCTCCACTAACTTCCAAATAACAGAGCCTCCACAAACACATTCAGGACACATCCACTAACTTCCCCATAACAGAATCTCACAAACATATTCACATCACCTCCACTAACTTCCCAATAACACAAACTCCAGAAACCCATCCACATCACCGCCACTAACTTCCCAAAAACAAAACCTCCAGATAAGCATCCTCATCACCTCCACTAACTTCCAAAAGCAGAAACTTCAGCATCCCATCCTCATCACCTCCACTAACACCCCACTAACACAACCTCCAGAAACCCATCCACATCACCGCCACTAAACACCCAAAAACGCAACCTGCAGAAACACATTCACATCATCTCCACTTACTCCCCAATTACACAGCATCCAGAAACATATCTTCGTCTCCCCCACTAACTTCCATATAACACATTCACACCACCTATACTAATCTCTCAATAACGCAACCTCCAGGAACACATCCTCATCACCAACACTAATTCCACAATAACACAACCTCCAGAAACACATCCTCATCACCACCACCAGCTCCCCAAAAACACAACCTGCAGAAAACTATCCACATCACCTCCACCAAACATTCAATAACACAACCTCCAGAAACACATCCACAGCACCTCCACTAACTTCCCAATAACACAGCCTCCACAAACACATTCAGGACACATCCACTAACTTCCCACCGAACAGAATCTTCACAAACAGATTTACATCACCTCCACTAATCTCCCAATAACACAACCTCAAGAAACCCATCCACATCACCACCACTAACTTCCCAATAACACAAGATCCAGAAACACATCCTCATCACCTCCACTAACTTCCCAACAATACAACCTCCGGAATCACATCCTCATTATCTCCGCGAACTTCCCAATAACACAAACACCAGTAACACATCCACATCACCTCCAGTAACTTCCCAATAACACAACATTCAGAAACACATCCACATCTTCTCCGCTCACTTCCCAATAACAAAGCCTCCAGGTACACATCCTCATCACCTCGACTGTCTTCCCAATAACACAAACTTCAGCATCCCATCCTCATCATCTTAACTAACTCCCCAATAACACAACGTCCAGAGACACATCCACATCACCTCCACTAACCTCCCAATAACACATCCTCCAGAAACACACCCACATCACCTCCTTTAACCTCCCAATAACACACCCTCCAGAAACACATCCACATCACCTCCACTAACTTCCCAATAACACAACCTCCAGAAACACATCCACATCACCTCCAATAATTTCCCAATCACACAACCTCCAGAAACACATCTACATCACCTTCAGTAATTTCCCAATAACACAAACTTCAATATCCCATCCTCATCACCTCCACTAACCTCCCAATAACAAAACCTCCAGAAAAACATCCTCATCACCACCACTATCTACCCAAAAACAGAAACCTCAGCATCCCATCCTCATCACCTCCACTAACCTCACAATAACACAGCCTCCAGAAACACCTCCTCATCACCTCCAGTAACTTCCCAATAACACAACCTCCAGAAACACATCCTCATCACCAAAACTATCTACCCAATAACACAACCTCCAGAAACACCTCCTGATCACCTCCAGTAACTTCCCAATTACACACCCTCCAGAAACCCATCCACATCACCTCCACTAAACACCTAAAACCACACCCTCCAGAAACACATTCACATCATGTCCACTAACTCCCCAATAACACAACATACAGAAACATATCTTCGTCAAACCACTAACTTCAATATAACAAAGCCTCCAAAAACACATTCACACCACCTATACTAAGCTCCCAATAACACAACCTCCAGAAACACATCCACATCAGCTCCACTAAACTCCTAATAACACAACCTCCAGAAACACATCCTCATCACCTCCACAAACTCCCCAATAACACAACCTGCAGAAAACTATCCACATCACCTCCATCAAACATTCAATAAAACAACCTCCAGAAACACATTCAAAGCACCTCCACTAACTTCCCAATAAGACAAACACGAGGAACCCATCCACATCACCTCCACTAACTTCCTAATAACACCACCTCCAGAATCACATCCTAATCATCTCCAGTAACTTCCCAGTAACACAACCTCCAGAACCACATCCACATCACCTCCACTCACCTCCTAATAACACTACCTCCAGAAACACATCCTCATCACCACCACTAACTCCCCAAAAACACAACCTGCAGAAAACTATCCACATGACCTCCAACAAACATTCAATAACACAACCTCCAGAAACACATCCACAGCACCTCCACTAACTTCCCAATAACACCGCCTCCACAAACACATTCAGGACACATCCACTAACTTCCCACCTAACCGAATCTTCACAAACAGATTTACATCACCTCCACTAATCTCCCGATAACACAACCTCAAGAAACCCATCCACATCACCACCACTAACTTCCCAATAACACAACCTCCAGGAACACATTCACTTAACTTCCACTAACCACCCAAAATCAGAAACGCCAGAAACACATTCAAATCAACTCCACTAACTTCCCAACAACACAACCTCCGGAATCACATCCTCATTATCTCCGCGAACTTCCCAATAACACAAACTCCAGTAACACATCCACATCACCTCCACTAACTTCCCAATAACACAACATTCAGAAACACATCCACATCACCTCCACTCACTTCCCAATAACAAAACCTCCAGGTACACATCCTCATTATCTCAACTAACTCCCCAATAACACAAACTTCAGAAACACACCCACATCACCTCCACTAACCTCCCAATAACACAACCTCCAGAAAAACATCCACATCACCTCCAATAATTTTCCAATCACACAACCACCAGAAACACATCTACATCACCTTCACTAACTTGCCAATAACACAAACTTCAGTATCCCATCCTCATCACCTCCACTAAATTCCCAATATCAAAACCTCCAGATACACATCCTCATCACCTCCACTAACTTCACAATAACAGAAACCTCAGCATCCCATCCTCATCACCTCCACTAACCTCCCAATAACACAACCTCCAGAAACACCTCCTCATCACCTCCAGTAACTTCCCAATAACACAACCTCCAGAAACACATCCTCATCACCAAAACTATCTACCCAATAACACAACCTCCAGAAACACCTCCTGATCACCTCCAGTAACTTCCCAATTACACAACCACCACAAACATATTCACATCACTTCCACCTACTCCCCAATAACACAACCTCCAGAAACCCATCCACAGCACCTCCACTAACTTCCCAATAACACAGCCTCCACAAAGACATTCAGGACACATCCACTAACTTCCCCATAACAGAATTTCCACAAACATATTCACATCACCTCCACTAACATCCAAATAACACAACCTCAAGAAACCCATCCACATCACCGCCACTAACTTCAAAATAACACAACCTCCAGAAACCCATCCACAGCACCTCCACTAACTTCCCAATAACACAGCTTCCACAAAGACATTCAGGACACATCCACTAACTTCCCCATAACAGAATCTCCACAAACATATTCCCATCACCTCCACTAACTTCCAAATAACACTACCTCCAGGAACACATCCACATCACCTCCACTAACTTCCCAATAACACAACCTCCAGAAACACATCCTCATCACCAACACTAATTCCCCAATAACACAACCTGCAGAAAACTATCCACATCACCTCACCAAACATTCAATAACACACCATACAGAAACATATTCACATCACCTCCACAAACTTCTAAGTAACACAACCTCAAGAAACCCATGCACATCACCTCCACTAACTTCCCAATAACACAACCTCCAGAAATACAATCTCATCAGCTCCAGTAACGCATCAATAGCACAACCTCCAGAAACCCATCCACAGCACCTCCACTAACTTCCCAATAACACAGCCTCCACAAAGACATTCAGGACACAATCACTAACTTCCCCATAACAGAATCTCCACAAACATATTGACATAACCTCCACTAACATCGAAATAACACAACCTCAAGAAACCCATCCACATCACCTCCACTAAACACCCAAAAACGCAACCTCCAGAAACACATTCACATCACCGCCACTAACCTCCCAATAACACAACCTCCAGAAACCCATTCACATCACCTCCACTAACCTCTCAAAAACACAACCTCCAGAAACACATCCTCATCACCTTCACCAACCTCCCAATAACAAAACCTCCAGATACGCATCCTCATCACCTCCACTAACTTCCAAAAGTAGAAACTTCAGCATCCCATCCTCATCACCTCCACTAACTCCCCAATTACACAACATCCAGAAACATATCTTCGTCACCCCCACTAACTTCCATAAAACACAACCTCCAAAAACATTCACACCACCTCTACCAATCTCTCAATAACACAACCTCCAGAAACACATCCTGATCACCAACACTAATTCCACAATAACACAACCTTCAGAAACCCATCCACATCACCACCACTAACTCCCCAATAAGATAAACTGCAGAAAACTATCCACATCACCTCCACCAAACATTCAATAACACAACCTCCAGAAACACATCCACATCACCTCCCCTAACTTCCAAATAACACAACCTCAAGAAACCCATCCTCATCAACTCCACTAACTTCCCAAAAACGCAACCTCCAGAAATACATCCTCATCACCTCCACTAACTTCCCAATAACACAACCTCCAGAAACACATCCTCAACACCTTCACTAACTTCCCAATAACACAACATCCGGAAACACATCCTCATCACCTCCACTAACCTCCCAATAACAAAAGCTTCAGATACGGATCCTCATCACCTCCACTAACTTCCAAAAGCAGAAACTTCAGCATCCCATCCCCATCACCTCCACTAACTTCCCAATAACACAACCTCCAGAAACACATCCACATCACCTCCACTAACTTCCCAATAACACAACCTCCAGAAACCCATCCACATCACCTCCACTAAACACCCAAAAACGCAACCTGCAGAAACACATTCACATCATCTCCACTAACTCCCCAATTACACAACATCCAGAAACATATCTTCGTCACCCCCAGTAACTTCCATATAACACAGCCTCCAAAAACATTCCCACCACCTCTAGTAATCTCTCAATAACACAACCTCCAGAAACACATTCTCATCACCAACCCTAAATCCACAATAACACAACCTCCAGAAAGACATCCTCATCACCACCACTAACTCCCCAATAACACAATCTGCAGAAAACTATGCACATCACCTCCACCAAACATTCAATAATACAACCTCCAGAAACACATCCTCATCACCTCCACTAACTTCCCAATAACACTGCCTCCAGAAACACATCCTCCTCTCCTCCAGTAACTTCCCAATCACACTACCTCCAGAACACATCCCCATCTCCTCCACTAGCTACCCAATAACACAACCACCAGAAACACATTCACATCACCACTATGAACTCCCTAAGAACACAACTTCCATAAATACATGGTCATCAGCCCCACTATCTTCTCAATATCACAACCTCCACAAACATATTCACATCACCTCCACTAACTTCCCAATAACACAAACTTCAGTATCCCATCCTCATCACCTCCACTAACCTCCCAATAACAAAACCTCCAGATACACATCCTCATCACCTCCACTAACTTCACAATAACAGAAACCTCAGCATCCCATCCTCATCACCTCCACTAACCTCCCAATAACACAACCTCCAGAAACACCTTCTCATCACCTCCAGTAACTTCCCAATAACACAACCTCCAGAAACACATCCTCATCACCAAAACTATCTACCCAATAACACAACCTCCAGAAACACCTCCTCATCACCTCCAGTAACTTCCCAATTACACAACCACCAGAAACACATCCTCATCACCACCACTATCTACCCAATAACACAACCTCCAGAAACACCTCCTCATTACCTCCACTAACTCCCCAACAACACAACCTCCAGAAACCCATCCACATCACCTCCACTAAACACCCAAAGCCACACCCTCCAGAAACACATTCACATCATGTCCACTAACTCCCCAATAACACAACATCCAGAAACATATCTTCGTCACACCACTACCTTCAATAGAACAAAGCCTCCAAAAACACATTCACACCACCTATACGAAGCTCCCAATAACACAACCTCCAGAAACACAACCACATCACCTCCACTAACTCCCCAATAACACAACCTGCTGAAAACTATCCACATCACCTCCATCAAACATTCAATAACACAACCTCCAGAAACACATTCAAAGCACCTCCACTAACTTCCCAAGAAGACAAACACGACGAACCCATCCACATCAACTCCACTAACTTCCCAATAACACCACCTCCAGAATCACATCCTAATCATCTCCAGTAACTTCCCAGTAACACTACCTCCAGAAACCTATCCACATCACCGCCACTAACTTCCTAATAACACTACCTCCAGAATCACATCCTAATCACCTGCAGTAACTTCCCAATAACACAACCTACAGAAACACATCCTCATCTCCTCCACTAACTTCCCAATAATACAACCTCCAGAAATACATCCTCAACACCCTCAAAATCTTCCCAATATCACAACCTTCAGAATCACATCCTAATCACCTCCACTAAATTCCCAATAACACAACCACCACAAACATATTCACTTCACCTCCACCTACTCCCCAATAACACAACCTCCAGAAACCCATCCACAGCACCTCCACTAACTTCCCAATAACACAGCCTCCACAAGGACATTCAGGACACATCCACTAACTTCCCCATAACATAATTTCCACAAACATATTCACATCACCTCCACTAACATCCAAATAACACAACCTCAAGAAACCCATCCACATCACCGCCACTAACTTCAAAATAACACAACCTCCAGAAACCCATCCACAGCACCTCCACTAACTTCCCAATAACACAGCTTCCACAAACACATTCAGGACACATCCACTAACTTCCCCATAACAGAATCTCCACAAACATATTCCCATCACCTCCACTAACTTCCAAATAACACTACCTCCAGAAACCCATCCACATCACCTCCACTAACTTCCCAATAACACAACCTCCAGAAACACATCCTCATCACCAACACTAATTCCCCAATAACACAACCTACAGAAAACTATCCACATCACCTCACCAAACATTCAATAACACACCATCCAGAAACATATTCACATTACCTCCACAAACTTCTAAGTAACACAACCTCAAGAAACCCATGCACATCACCTCCACTAACTTCCCAATAACACAACCTCCAGAAATACAATCTCATCAGCTCCAGTAACGCATCAATAGCACAACCTCCAGAAACCCATCCACAGCACTTCCACTAACTTCCCAATAACACAGCCTCCACAAAGACATGCAGGACACAATCACTAACTTCCCCATAACAGAATCTCCACAAACATATTCACATAACCTCCATTAACATCGAAATAACACAACCTCAAGAAACCCATCCACATCACCTCCACTAACCTCCCAAAAACACAACCTCCAGAAACACATCCTCATCACCTTCACTAACCTCCCAATAACAAAACCTCCAGATACGCATCCTCATCACCTCCACTAACTTCCAAAAGCAGAAACTTCAGCATCCCATCCTCATCACCTCCACTAACACCCCAATAACACAACATCCAGAAACCCATCCACATCACCTCCACTAAACACCCAAAAACGCAACCTCCAGAAACACATTCACATCACCGCCACTAACCTCCCAATAACACAACCTCCAGAAACCCATCCACATCACCTCCACTAACCTCCCAAAAACACAACCTCCAGAAACACATCCTCATCACCTTCACCAACCTCCCAATAACAAAACCTCCAGATACGCATCCTCATCACCTCCACTAACTTCCAAAAGTAGAAACTTCAGCATCCCATCCTCATCACCTCCACTAACTCCCCAATTACACAACATCCAGAAACATATCTTCGTCACCCCCACTAACTTCCATATAACACAACCTCCAAAAACATTCACACCACCTCTACTAATCTCTCAATAACACAACCTCCAGAAACACATCCTCATCACCAACACTAATTCCACAATAACACAACCTTCAGAAACCCATCCACGTCACCACCACTAACTCCCCAATAAGATAAACTGCAGAAAACTATCCACATCACCTCCACCAAACATTCAATAACACAACCTCCAGAAACACATCCACATCACCTCCCCTAACTTCCAAATAATACAACCTCAAGAAACCCATCCTCATCAACTCCACTAACTTCCCAAAAACGCAACCTCCAGAAATACATCCTCATCACCTTCACTAACCTCCCATTAACACAACCTCCGGAAACACATCCTCATCACCTCCACTAACCTCCCAATAACAAAACCTTCAGATACGCATCCTCATCACCTCCACTAACTTCCAAAAGCAGAAACTTCAGCATCCCATCCTCATCACCTCCACTAACTTCCCAATAACACAACCTCCAGAAACACATCCACATCACCTCCACTAACTTCCCAATAACACAACCTCCAGAAACCCATCCACATCACCTCCACTAAACACCCAAAAACGCAACCTGCAGAAACACATTCACATCATCTCCACTAACTCCCCAATTACACAACATCCAGAAACATATCTTCGTCACCCCCAGTAACTTCCATATAACACAGCCTCCAAAAACATTACCACCACCTCTAGTAATCTCTCAATAACACAACCTCCAGAAACACATCGTCATCACCAACACTAAATCCACAATAACACAACCTCCAGAAAGACATCCTCATCACCACCACTAACTCCCCAATAACACAACCTGCAGAAAACTATGCACATCACCTCCACCAAACATTCAATAATACAACCTCCAGAAACACATCCTCATCACCTTCACCAACCTCCCAATAACAAAACCTCCAGATACGCATCCTCATCACCTCCACTAACTTCCAAAAGTAGAAACTTCAGCATCCCATCCTCATCACCTCCACTAACTCCCCAATTACACAACATCCAGAAACATATCTTCGTCACCCCCACTAACTTCCATATAACACAACCTCCAAAAACATTCACACCACCTCTACTAATCTCTCAATAACACAACCTCCAGAAACACATCCTCATCACCAACACTAATTCCACAATAACACAACCTTCAGAAACCCATCCACGTCACCACCACTAACTCCCCAATAAGATAAACTGCAGAAAACTATCCACATCACCTCCACCAAACATTCAATAACACAACCTCCAGAAACACATCCACATCACCTCCCCTAACTTCCAAATAACACAACCTCAAGAAACCCATCCTCATCAACTCCACTAACTTCCCAAAAACGCAACCTCCAGAAATACATCCTCATCACCTTCACTAACCTCCCAATAACACAACCTCCGGAAACACATCCTCATCACCTCCACTAACCTCCCAATAACAAAACCTTCAGATACGCATCCTCATCACCTCCACTAACTTCCAAAAGCAGAAACTTCAGCATCCCATCCTCATCACCTCCACTAACTTCCCAATAACACAACCTCCAGAAACCCATCCACATCACCTCCACTAAACACCCAAAAACGCAACCTGCAGAAACACATTCACATCATCTCCACTAACTCCCCAATTACACAACATCCAGAAACATATCTTCGTCACCCCCAGTAACTTCCATATAACACAGCCTCCAAAAACATTACCACCACCTCTAGTAATCTCTCAATAACACAACCTCCAGAAACACATCCTCATCACCAACACTAAATCCACAATAACACAACCTCCAGAAAGACATCCTCATCACCACCACTAACTCCCCAATAACACAACCTGCAGAAAACTATGCACATCACCTCCACCAAACATTCAATAATACAACCTCCAGAAACACATCCTCATCACCTCCACTAACTTCCCAATAACACTGCCTCCAGAAACACATCCTCCTCTCCTCCAGTAACTTCCCAATCACACTACCTCCAGAACACATCCCCATCTCCTCCACAAGCTACCCAATAACACAACCACCAGAAACACATTCACATCACCACTATGAACTCCCTAAGAACACAACTTCCATAAATACATGGTCATCAGCCCCACTATCTTCTCAATATCACAACCTCCACAAACATATTCACATCACCTCCACTAACTTCCCAATAACACAAACTTCAGTATCCCATCCTCATCACCTCCACTAACCTCCCAATAACAAAACCTCCAGATACACATCCTCATCACCTCCACTAACTTCACAATAACAGAAACCTCAGCATCCCATCCTCATCACTTCCACTAACCTCCCAATAACACAACCTCCAGAAACACCTTCTCATCACCTCCAGTAACTTCCCAATAACACAACCTCCAGAAACACATCCTCATCACCAAAACTATCTACCCAATAACACAACCTCCAGAAACACCTCCTCATCACCTCCAGTAACTTCCCAATTACACAACCTCCAGAAACACATCCTCATCACCACCACTATCTACCCAATAACACAACCTCCAGAAACACCTCCTCATTACCTCCACTAAATTCCCAATAACACAACCACCACAAACATATGCACATCACCTCCACCTACTCCCCAATAACACAACCTCCAGAAACCCATCCACAGCACCTCCACTAACTTCCCAATAACACAGCCTCCACAAAGACATTCAGAACACATCCACTAACTTCCCCATAACAGAATTTCCACGAAAATATTCACATCACCTCCACTAACACCCAAATAACACAACCTCAAGAAACCCATCCACATCACCGCCACTAACTTCAAAATAACACAACCTCCAGAAACCCATCCACAGCACCTCCACTAACTTCCCAATAACACAGCTTCCACAAACACATTCAGGACACATCCACTAACTTCCCCATAACAGAATCTCCACAAACATATTCCCATCACCTCCACTAACTTCCAAATAACACTACCTCCAGAAACCCATCCACATCACCTCCACTAACTTCCCAATAACACAACCTTCAGAAACACATCCTCATCACCAACACTAATTCCCCAATAACACAACCTGCAGAAAACTATCCACATCACCTCACCAAACATTCAATAACACACCATCCTGAAACATATTCACATCACCTCCACAAACTTCTAAGTAACACAACCTCAAGAAACCCATGCACATCACCTCCACTAACTTCCCAATAACACAACCTCCAGAAATACAATCTCATCAGCTCCAGTAACGCATCAATAGCACAACCTCCAGAGACCCATCCACAGCACCTCCACTAACTTCCCAATAACACAGCCTCCACAAAGACATTCAGGACACAATCACTAACTTCCCCATAACAGAATCTCCACAAACATATTCACATAACCTCCACTAACATCGAAATAACACAACCTCAAGAAACCCATCCACATCACCTCCACTAACCTCCCAAAATCACAACCTCCAGAAACACATCCTCATCACCTTCACTAACCTCCCAATAACAAAACCTCCAGATACGCATCCTCATCACCTCCACTAACTTCCAAAAGCAGAAACTTCAGCATCCCATCCTCATCACCTCCACTAACACCCCAATAACACAACATCCAGAAACCCATCCACATCACCTCCACTAAACACCCAAAAACGCAACCTCCAGAAACACATTCACATCACCGCCACTAACCTCCCAATAACACAACCTCCAGAAACCCATCCACATCACCTCCACTAACCTCCCAAAAACACAACCTCCAGAAACACATCCTCATCACCTTCACCAACCTCCCAATAACAAAACCTCCAGATACGCATCCTCATCACCTCCACTAACTTCCAAAAGTAGAAACTTCAGCATCCCATCCTCATCACCTCCACTAACTCCCCAATTACACAACATCCAGAAACATATCTTCGTCACCCCCACTAACTTCCATATAACACAACCTCCAAAAACATTCACACCACCTCTACTAATCTCTCAATAACACAACCTCCAGAAACACATCCTCATCACCAACACTAATTCCACAATAACACAACCTTCAGAAACCCATCCACATCACCACCACTAACTCCCCAATAAGATAAACTGCAGAAAACTATCCACATCACCTCCACCAAACATTCAATAACACAACCTCCAGAAACACATCCACATCACCTCCCCTAACTTCCAAATAACACAACCTCAAGAAACCCATCCTCATCAACTCCACTAACTTCCCAAAAACGCAACCTCCAGAAATACATCCTCATCACCTCCACTAACTTCCCAATAACACAACCTCCTGAAACACATCCTCATCACCTTCACTAACTTCCCAATAACACAACATCCGGAAACACATCCTCATCACCTCCACTAACCTCCCAATAACAAAAGCTTCAGATACGGATCCTCATCACCTCCACTAACTTCCAAAAGCAGAAACTTCAGCATCCCATCCCCATCACCTCCACTAACTTCCCAATAACACAACCTCCAGAAACACATCCACATCACCTCCACTAACTTCCCAATAACACAACCTCCAGAAACCCATCCACATCACCTCCACTAAACACCCAAAAACGCAACCTGCAGAAACACATTCACATCATCTCCACTAACTCCCCAATTACACAACATCCAGAAACATATCTTCGTCACCCCCAGTAACTTCCATATAACACAGCCTCCAAAAACATTCCCACCACCTCTAGTAATCTCTCAATAACACAACCTCCAGAAACACATTCTCATCACCAACCCTAAATCCACAATAACACAACCTCCAGAAAGACATCCTCATCACCACCACTAACTCCCCAATAACACAATCTGCAGAAAACTATGCACATCACCTCCACCAAACATTCAATAATACAACCTCCAGAAACACATCCTCATCACCTCCACTAACTTCCCAATAACACTGCCTCCAGAAACACATCCTCCTCTCCTCCAGTAACTTCCCAATCACACTACCTCCAGAACACATCCCCATCTCCTCCACTAGCTACCCAATAACACAACCACCAGAAACACATTCACATCACCACTATGAACTCCCTAAGAACACAACTTCCATAAATACATGGTCATCAGCCCCACTATCTTCTCAATATCACAACCTCCACAAACATATTCACATCACCTCCACTAACTTCCCAATAACACAAACTTCAGTATCCCATCCTCATCACCTCCACTAACCTCCCAATAACAAAACCTCCAGATACACATCCTCATCACCTCCACTAACTTCACAATAACAGAAACCTCAGCATCCCATCCTCATCACCTCCACTAACCTCCCAATAACACAACCTCCAGAAACACCTTCTCATCACCTCCAGTAACTTCCCAATAACACAACCTCCAGAAACACATCCTCATCACCAAAACTATCTACCCAATAACACAACCTCCAGAAACACCTCCTCATCACCTCCAGTAACTTCCCAATTACACAACCACCAGAAACACATCCTCATCACCACCACTATCTACCCAATAACACAACCTCCAGAAACACCTCCTCATTACCTCCACTAACTCCCCAACAACACAACCTCCAGAAACCCATCCACATCACCTCCACTAAACACCCAAAGCCACACCCTCCAGAAACACATTCACATCATGTCCACTAACTCCCCAATAACACAACATCCAGAAACATATCTTCGTCACACCACTACCTTCAATAGAACAAAGCCTCCAAAAACACATTCACACCACCTATACGAAGCTCCCAATAACACAACCTCCAGAAACACAACCACATCACCTCCACTAACTCCCCAATAACACAACCTGCTGAAAACTATCCACATCACCTCCATCAAACATTCAATAACACAACCTCCAGAAACACATTCAAAGCACCTCCACTAACTTCCCAAGAAGACAAACACGACGAACCCATCCACATCAACTCCACTAACTTCCCAATAACACCACCTCCAGAATCACATCCTAATCATCTCCAGTAACTTCCCAGTAACACTACCTCCAGAAACCTATCCACATCACCGCCACTAACTTCCTAATAACACTACCTCCAGAATCACATCCTAATCACCTGCAGTAACTTCCCAATAACACAACCTACAGAAACACATCCTCATCTCCTCCACTAACTTCCCAATAATACAACCTCCAGAAATACATCCTCAACACCCTCAAAATCTTCCCAATATCACAACCTTCAGAATCACATCCTAATCACCTCCACTAAATTCCCAATAACACAACCACCACAAACATATTCACTTCACCTCCACCTACTCCCCAATAACACAACCTCCAGAAACCCATCCACAGCACCTCCACTAACTTCCCAATAACACAGCCTCCACAAGGACATTCAGGACACATCCACTAACTTCCCCATAACATAATTTCCACAAACATATTCACATCACCTCCACTAACATCCAAATAACACAACCTCAAGAAACCCATCCACATCACCGCCACTAACTTCAAAATAACACAACCTCCAGAAACCCATCCACAGCACCTCCACTAACTTCCCAATAACACAGCTTCCACAAACACATTCAGGACACATCCACTAACTTCCCCATAACAGAATCTCCACAAACATATTCCCATCACCTCCACTAACTTCCAAATAACACTACCTCCAGAAACCCATCCACATCACCTCCACTAACTTCCCAATAACACAACCTCCAGAAACACATCCTCATCACCAACACTAATTCCCCAATAACACAACCTACAGAAAACTATCCACATCACCTCACCAAACATTCAATAACACACCATCCAGAAACATATTCACATCACCTCCACAAACTTCTAAGTAACACAACCTCAAGAAACCCATGCACATCACCTCCACTAACTTCCCAATAACACAACCTCCAGAAATACAATCTCATCAGCTCCAGTAACGCATCAATAGCACAACCTCCAGAAACCCATCCACAGCACCTCCACTAACTTCCCAATAACACAGCCTCCACAAAGACATTCAGGACACAATCACTAACTTCCCCATAACAGAATCTCCACAAACATATTCACATAACCTCCACTAACATCGAAATAACACAACCTCAAGAAACCCATCCACATCACCTCCACTAACCTCCCAAAATCACAACCTCCAGAAACACATCCTCATCACCTTCACTAACCTCCCAATAACAAAACCTCCAGATACGCATCCTCATCACCTCCACTAACTTCCAAAAGCAGAAACTTCAGCATCCCATCCTCATCACCTCCACTAACACCCCAATAACACAACATCCAGAAACCCATCCACATCACCTCCACTAAACACCCAAAAACGCAACCACCAGAAACACATTCACATCACCGCCACTAACCTCCCAATAACACAACCTCCAGAAACCCATCCACATCACCTCCACTAACCTCCCAAAAACACAACCTCCAGAAACACATCCTCATCACCTTCACCAACCTCCCAATAACAAAACCTCCAGATACGCATCCTCATCACCTCCACTAACTTCCAAAAGTAGAAACTTCAGCATCCCATCCTCATCACCTCCACTAACTCCCCAATTACACAACATCCAGAAACATATCTTCGTCACCCCCACTAACTTCCATATAACACAACCTCCAAAAACATTCACACCACCTCTACTAATCTCTCAATAACACAACCTCCAGAAACACATCCTCATCACCAACACTAATTCCACAATAACACAACCTTCAGAAACCCATCCACATCACCACCACTAACTCCCCAATAAGATAAACTGCAGAAAACTATCCACATCACCTCCACCAAACATTCAATAACACAACCTCCAGAAACACATCCACATCACCTCCCCTAACTTCCAAATAACACAACCTCAAGAAACCCATCCTCATCAACTCCACTAACTTCCCAAAAACGCAACCTCCAGAAATACATCCTCATCACCTCCACTAACTTCCCAATAACACAACCTCCTGAAACACATCCTCATCACCTTCACTAACTTCCCAATAACACAACATCCGGAAACACATCCTCATCACCTCCACTAACCTCCCAATAACAAAAGCTTCAGATACGGATCCTCATCACCTCCACTAACTTCCAAAAGCAGAAACTTCAGCATCCCATCCCCATCACCTCCACTAACTTCCCAATAACACAACCTCCAGAAACACATCCACATCACCTCCACTAACTTCCCAATAACACAACCTCCAGAAACCCATCCACATCACCTCCACTAAACACCCAAAAACGCAACCTGCAGAAACACATTCACATCATCTCCACTAACTCCCCAATTACACAACATCCAGAAACATATCTTCGTCACCCCCAGTAACTTCCATATAACACAGCCTCCAAAAACATTCCCACCACCTCTAGTAATCTCTCAATAACACAACCTCCAGAAACACATTCTCATCACCAACCCTAAATCCACAATAACACAACCTCCAGAAAGACATCCTCATCACCACCACTAACTCCCCAATAACACAATCTGCAGAAAACTATGCACATCACCTCCACCAAACATTCAATAATACAACCTCCAGAAACACATCCTCATCACCTCCACTAACTTCCCAATAACACTGCCTCCAGAAACACATCCTCCTCTCCTCCAGTAACTTCCCAATCACACTACCTCCAGAACACATCCCCATCTCCTCCACTAGCTACCCAATAACACAACCACCAGAAACACATTCACATCACCACTATGAACTCCCTAAGAACACAACTTCCATAAATACATGGTCATCAGCCCCACTATCTTCTCAATATCACAACCTCCACAAACATATTCACATCACCTCCACTAACTTCCCAATAACACAAACTTCAGTATCCCATCCTCATCACCTCCACTAACCTCCCAATAACAAAACCTCCAGATACACATCCTCATCACCTCCACTAACTTCACAATAACAGAAACCTCAGCATCCCATCCTCATCACCTCCACTAACCTCCCAATAACACAACCTCCAGAAACACCTTCTCATCACCTCCAGTAACTTCCCAATAACACAACCTCCAGAAACACATCCTCATCACCAAAACTATCTACCCAATAACACAACCTCCAGAAACACCTCCTCATCACCTCCAGTAACTTCCCAATTACACAACCACCAGAAACACATCCTCATCACCACCACTATCTACCCAATAACACAACCTCCAGAAACACCTCCTCATTACCTCCACTAACTCCCCAACAACACAACCTCCAGAAACCCATCCACATCACCTCCACTAAACACCCAAAGCCACACCCTCCAGAAACACATTCACATCATGTCCACTAACTCCCCAATAACACAACATCCAGAAACATATCTTCGTCACACCACTACCTTCAATAGAACAAAGCCTCCAAAAACACATTCACACCACCTATACGAAGCTCCCAATAACACAACCTCCAGAAACACAACCACATCACCTCCACTAACTCCCCAATAACACAACCTGCTGAAAACTATCCACATCACCTCCATCAAACATTCAATAACACAACCTCCAGAAACACATTCAAAGCACCTCCACTAACTTCCCAAGAAGACAAACACGACGAACCCATCCACATCAACTCCACTAACTTCCCAATAACACCACCTCCAGAATCACATCCTAATCATCTCCAGTAACTTCCCAGTAACACTACCTCCAGAAACCTATCCACATCACCGCCACTAACTTCCTAATAACACTACCTCCAGAATCACATCCTAATCACCTGCAGTAACTTCCCAATAACACAACCTACAGAAACACATCCTCATCTCCTCCACTAACTTCCCAATAATACAACCTCCAGAAATACATCCTCAACACCCTCAAAATCTTCCCAATATCACAACCTTCAGAATCACATCCTAATCACCTCCACTAAATTCCCAATAACACAACCACCACAAACATATTCACTTCACCTCCACCTACTCCCCAATAACACAACCTCCAGAAACCCATCCACAGCACCTCCACTAACTTCCCAATAACACAGCCTCCACAAGGACATTCAGGACACATCCACTAACTTCCCCATAACATAATTTCCACAAACATATTCACATCACCTCCACTAACATCCAAATAACACAACCTCAAGAAACCCATCCACATCACCGCCACTAACTTCAAAATAACACAACCTCCAGAAACCCATCCACAGCACCTCCACTAACTTCCCAATAACACAGCTTCCACAAACACATTCAGGACACATCCACTAACTTCCCCATAACAGAATCTCCACAAACATATTCCCATCACCTCCACTAACTTCCAAATAACACTACCTCCAGAAACCCATCCACATCACCTCCACTAACTTCCCAATAACACAACCTCCAGAAACACATCCTCATCACCAACACTAATTCCCCAATAACACAACCTACAGAAAACTATCCACATCACCTCACCAAACATTCAATAACACACCATCCAGAAACATATTCACATTACCTCCACAAACTTCTAAGTAACACAACCTCAAGAAACCCATGCACATCACCTCCACTAACTTCCCAATAACACAACCTCCAGAAATACAATCTCATCAGCTCCAGTAACGCATCAATAGCACAACCTCCAGAAACCCATCCACAGCACTTCCACTAACTTCCCAATAACACAGCCTCCACAAAGACATGCAGGACACAATCACTAACTTCCCCATAACAGTATCTCCACAAACATATTCACATAACCTCCATTAACATCGAAATAACACAACCTCAAGAAACCCATCCACATCACCTCCACTAACCTCCCAAAAACACAACCTCCAGAAACACATCCTCATCACCTTCACTAACCTCCCAATAACAAAACCTCCAGATACGCATCCTCATCACCTCCACTAACTTCCAAAAGCAGAAACTTCAGCATCCCATCCTCATCACCTCCACTAACACCCCAATAACACAACATCCAGAAACCCATCCACATCACCTCCACTAAACACCCAAAAACGCAACCTCCAGAAACACATTCACATCACCGCCACTAACCTCCCAATAACACAACCTCCAGAAACCCATCCACATCACCTCCACTAACCTCCCAAAAACACAACCTCCAGAAACACATCCTCATCACCTTCACCAACCTCCCAATAACAAAACCTCCAGATACGCATCCTCATCACCTCCACTAACTTCCAAAAGTAGAAACTTCAGCATCCCATCCTCATCACCTCCACTAACTCCCCAATTACACAACATCCAGAAACATATCTTCGTCACCCCCACTAACTTCCATATAACACAACCTCCAAAAACATTCACACCACCTCTACTAATCTCTCAATAACACAACCTCCAGAAACACATCCTCATCACCAACACTAATTCCACAATAACACAACCTTCAGAAACCCATCCACGTCACCACCACTAACTCCCCAATAAGATAAACTGCAGAAAACTATCCACATCACCTCCACCAAACATTCAATAACACAACCTCCAGAAACACATCCACATCACCTCCCCTAACTTCCAAATAATACAACCTCAAGAAACCCATCCTCATCAACTCCACTAACTTCCCAAAAACGCAACCTCCAGAAATACATCCTCATCACCTTCACTAACCTCCCATTAACACAACCTCCGGAAACACATCCTCATCACCTCCACTAACCTCCCAATAACAAAACCTTCAGATACGCATCCTCATCACCTCCACTAACTTCCAAAAGCAGAAACTTCAGCATCCCATCCTCATCACCTCCACTAACTTCCCAATAACACAACCTCCAGAAACACATCCACATCACCTCCACTAACTTCCCAATAACACAACCTCCAGAAACCCTTCCACATCACCTCCACTAAACACCCAAAAACGCAACCTGCAGAAACACATTCACATCATCTCCACTAACTCCCCAATTACACAACATCCAGAAACATATCTTCGTCACCCCCAGTAACTTCCATATAACACAGCCTCCAAAAACATTACCACCACCTCTAGTAATCTCTCAATAACACAACCTCCAGAAACACATCGTCATCACCAACACTAAATCCACAATAACACAACCTCCAGAAAGACATCCTCATCACCACCACTAACTCCCCAATAACACAACCTGCAGAAAACTATGCACATCACCTCCACCAAACATTCAATAATACAACCTCCAGAAACACATCCTCATCACCTTCACCAACCTCCCAATAACAAAACCTCCAGATACGCATCCTCATCACCTCCACTAACTTCCAAAAGTAGAAACTTCAGCATCCCATCCTCATCACCTCCACTAACTCCCCAATTACACAACATCCAGAAACATATCTTCGTCACCCCCACTAACTTCCATATAACACAACCTCCAAAAACATTCACACCACCTCTACTAATCTCTCAATAACACAACCTCCAGAAACACATCCTCATCACCAACACTAATTCCACAATAACACAACCTTCAGAAACCCATCCACGTCACCACCACTAACTCCCCAATAAGATAAACTGCAGAAAACTATCCACATCACCTCCACCAAACATTCAATAACACAACCTCCAGAAACACATCCACATCACCTCCCCTAACTTCCAAATAACACAACCTCAAGAAACCCATCCTCATCAACTCCACTAACTTCCCAAAAACGCAACCTCCAGAAATACATCCTCATCACCTTCACTAACCTCCCAATAACACAACCTCCGGAAACACATCCTCATCACCTCCACTAACCTCCCAATAACAAAACCTTCAGATACGCATCCTCATCACCTCCACTAACTTCCAAAAGCAGAAACTTCAGCATCCCATCCTCATCACCTCCACTAACTTCCCAATAACACAACCTCCAGAAACCCATCCACATCACCTCCACTAAACACCCAAAAACGCAACCTGCAGAAACACATTCACATCATCTCCACTAACTCCCCAATTACACAACATCCAGAAACATATCTTCGTCACCCCCAGTAACTTCCATATAACACAGCCTCCAAAAACATTACCACCACCTCTAGTAATCTCTCAATAACACAACCTCCAGAAACACATCCTCATCACCAACACTAAATCCACAATAACACAACCTCCAGAAAGACATCCTCATCACCACCACTAACTCCCCAATAACACAACCTGCAGAAAACTATGCACATCACCTCCACCAAACATTCAATAATACAACCTCCAGAAACACATCCTCATCACCTCCACTAACTTCCCAATAACACTGCCTCCAGAAACACATCCTCCTCTCCTCCAGTAACTTCCCAATCACACTACCTCCAGAACACATCCCCATCTCCTCCACAAGCTACCCAATAACACAACCACCAGAAACACATTCACATCACCACTATGAACTCCCTAAGAACACAACTTCCATAAATACATGGTCATCAGCCCCACTATCTTCTCAATATCACAACCTCCACAAACATATTCACATCACCTCCACTAACTTCCCAATAACACAAACTTCAGTATCCCATCCTCATCACCTCCACTAACCTCCCAATAACAAAACCTCCAGATACACATCCTCATCACCTCCACTAACTTCACAATAACAGAAACCTCAGCATCCCATCCTCATCACTTCCACTAACCTCCCAATAACACAACCTCCAGAAACACCTTCTCATCACCTCCAGTAACTTCCCAATAACACAACCTCCAGAAACACATCCTCATCACCAAAACTATCTACCCAATAACACAACCTCCAGAAACACCTCCTCATCACCTCCAGTAACTTCCCAATTACACAACCTCCAGAAACACATCCTCATCACCACCACTATCTACCCAATAACACAACCTCCAGAAACACCTCCTCATTACCTCCACTAAATTCCCAATAACACAACCACCACAAACATATGCACATCACCTCCACCTACTCCCCAATAACACAACCTCCAGAAACCCATCCACAGCACCTCCACTAACTTCCCAATAACACAGCCTCCACAAAGACATTCAGAACACATCCACTAACTTCCCCATAACAGAATTTCCACGAAAATATTCACATCACCTCCACTAACTTCCCAATAACACAAACTTCAGTATCCCATCCTCATCACCTCCACTAACCTCCCAATAACAAAACCTCCAGATACACATCCTCATCACCTCCACTAACTTCACAATAACAGAAACCTCAGCATCCCATCCTCATCACTTCCACTAACCTCCCAATAACACAACCTCCAGAAACACCTTCTCATCACCTCCAGTAACTTCCCAATAACACAACCTCCAGAAACACATCCTCATCACCAAAACTATCTACCCAATAACACAACCTCCAGAAACACCTCCTCATCACCTCCAGTAACTTCCCAATTACACAACCTCCAGAAACACATCCTCATCACCACCACTATCTACCCAATAACACAACCTCCAGAAACACCTCCTCATTACCTCCACTAAATTCCCAATAACACAACCACCACAAACATATGCACATCACCTCCACCTACTCCCCAATAACACAACCTCCAGAAACCCATCCACAGCACCTCCACTAACTTCCCAATAACACAGCCTCCACAAAGACATTCAGAACACATCCACTAACTTCCCCATAACAGAATTTCCACGAAAATATTCACATCACCTCCACTAACACCCAAATAACACAACCTCAAGAAACCCATCCACATCACCGCCACTAACTTCAAAATAACACAACCTCCAGAAACCCATCCACAGCACCTCCACTAACTTCCCAATAACACAGCTTCCACAAACACATTCAGGACACATCCACTAACTTCCCCATAACAGAATCTCCACAAACATATTCCCATCACCTCCACTAACTTCCAAATAACACTACCTCCAGAAACCCATCCACATCACCTCCACTAACTTCCCAATAACACAACCTTCAGAAACACATCCTCATCACCAACACTAATTCCCCAATAACACAACCTGCAGAAAACTATCCACATCACCTCACCAAACATTCAATAACACACCATCCAGAAACATATTCACATCACCTCCACAAACTTCTAAGTAACACAACCTCAAGAAACCCATGCACATCACCTCCACTAACTTCCCAATAACACAACCTCCAGAAATACAATCTCATCAGCTCCAGTAACGCATCAATAGCACAACCTCCAGAAACCCATCCACAGCACCTCCACTAACTTCCCAATAACACAGCCTCCACAAAGACATTCAGGACACAATCACTAACTTCCCCATAACAGAATCTCCACAAACATATTCACATAACCTCCACTAACATCGAAATAACACAACCTCAAGAAACCCATCCACATCACCTCCACTAACCTCCCAAAATCACAACCTCCAGAAACACATCCTCATCACCTTCACTAACCTCCCAATAACAAAACCTCCAGATACGCATCCTCATCACCTCCACTAACTTCCAAAAGCAGAAACTTCAGCATCCCATCCTCATCACCTCCACTAACACCCCAATAACACAACATCCAGAAACCCATCCACATCACCTCCACTAAACACCCAAAAACGCAACCTCCAGAAACACATTCACATCACCGCCACTAACCTCCCAATAACACAACCTCCAGAAACCCATCCACATCACCTCCACTAACCTCCCAAAAACACAACCTCCAGAAACACATCCTCATCACCTTCACCAACCTCCCAATAACAAAACCTCCAGATACGCATCCTCATCACCTCCACTAACTTCCAAAAGTAGAAACTTCAGCATCCCATCCTCATCACCTCCACTAACTCCCCAATTACACAACATCCAGAAACATATCTTCGTCACCCCCACTAACTTCCATATAACACAACCTCCAAAAACATTCACACCACCTCTACTAATCTCTCAATAACACAACCTCCAGAAACACATCCTCATCACCAACACTAATTCCACAATAACACAACCTTCAGAAACCCATCCACATCACCACCACTAACTCCCCAATAAGATAAACTGCAGAAAACTATCCACATCACCTCCACCAAACATTCAATAACACAACCTCCAGAAACACATCCACATCACCTCCCCTAACTTCCAAATAACACAACCTCAAGAAACCCATCCTCATCAACTCCACTAACTTCCCAAAAACGCAACCTCCAGAAATACATCCTCATCACCTCCACTAACTTCCCAATAACACAACCTCCTGAAACACATCCTCATCACCTTCACTAACTTCCCAATAACACAACCTCCGGAAACACATCCTCATCACCTCCACTAACCTCCCAATAACAAAACCTTCAGATACGCATCCTCATCACCTCCACTAACTTCCAAAAGCAGAAACTTCAGCATCCCATCCTCATCACCTCCACTAACTCCCCAATAACACAACCTCCAGAAACACATCCACATCACCTCCACTAACTTCCCAATAACACAACCTCCAGAAACCCATCCACATCACCTCCACTAAACACCCAAAAACGCAACCTGCAGAAACACATTCACATCATCTCCACTAACTCCCCAATTACACAACATCCAGAAACATATCTTCGTCACCCCCAGTAACTTCCATATAACACAGCCTCCAAAAACATTCCCACCACCTCTAGTAATCTCTCAATAACACAACCTCCAGAAACACATCCTCATCACCAACAGTAAAACCACAATAACACAACCTCCAGAAAGACATCCTCATCACCACCACTAACTCCCCAATAACACAACCTGCAGAAAACTATGCACATCACCTCCACCAAACAGTCAATAATACAACCTCCAGAAACACATCCTCATCACCTCCACTAACTTCCCAATAACACTGCCTCCAGAAACACATCCTCCTCTCCTCCAGTAACTTCCCAATCACACTACCTCCAGAACACATCCCCATCTCCTCCACTAGCTACCCAATAACACAACCACCAGAAACACATTCACATCACCACTATGAACTCCCTAAGAACACAACTTCCATCAATACATGGTCATCAGCCCCACTATCTTCTCAATATCACAACCTCCACAAACATATTCACATCACCTCCACTAACTTCCCAATAACACAAACTTCAGTATCCCATCCTCATCACCTCCACTAACCTCCCAATAACAAAACCTACAGATACACATCCTCATCACCTCCACTAACTTCACAATAACAGAAACCTCAGCATCCCATCCTCATCACCTCCACTAACCTCCCAATAACACAACCTCCAGAAACACCTTCTCATCACCTCCAATAACTTCCCAATAACACAACCTCCAGAAACACATCCTCATCACCAAAACTATCTACCCAATAACACAACCTCCAGAAACACCTCCTCATCACCTCCAGTAACTTCCCAATTACACAACCTCCAGAAACACATCCTCATCACCACCACTATCTACCCAATAACACAACCTCCAGAAACACCTCCTCATTACCTCCACTAACTCCCCAACAACACAACCTCCAGAAACCCATCCAAATCACCTCCACTAAACACCCAAAGCCACACCCTCCAGAAACACATTCACATCATGTCCACTAACTCCCCAATAACACAACATCCAGAAACATATATTCGTCACACCACTACCTTCAATAGAACAAAGCCTCCAAAAACACATTCACACCACCTATACTAAGCTCCCAATAACACAACCTCCAGAAACACAACCACATCACCTCCACTAACTCCCCAATAACACAACCTGCAGAAAACTATCCACATCACCTCCATCAAACATTCAATCACACAACCTCCAGAAACACATTCAAAGCCCCTCCACTAACTTCCCAATAAGGCAAACACGACGAACCCATCCACATCACCTCCACTAACCTCCCAATAACACAACCTCCAGAAACACATCCACATCACCTCCACTAACTTCCTAATAACACTACCTCCAGAATCACATCCTAATCACCTCCAGTAACTTCCCAATAACACAACCTCCAGAAACACATCCACATCACCTCCACTAACTTCCTAATAACACTACCTCCAGAATCACATCCTAATCACCTCCAGTAACTTCCCAATAACACAACCTCCAGAAACACATCCTCATCTTCTCCACTAACCTCCCAATAATGCAACCTCCAGAAATACATCCTCAACACACCCAAAATCTTCCCAATATCACAACCTTCAGAATCACATCCTAATCACCTCCACTAACTTCCCAATAACACAACCACCACAAACATATTCACATCACCTCCACCTACTCCCCAATAACACAACCTCCAGAAACCCATCCACAGCACCTCCACTAACTTCCCAATAACAAAGCTTCCAAAAACACATTCAGGACACATCCACTAACTTCCCCATAACAGAATCACAACAAACATATTCACATCGCCTCCACTAACTTCCAAATAACACAACCTCAAGAAACCCATCCACATCATCTCCACTAACTTCCCAATAATACAACCTCCAGAAACCCATCCACATCACCTCCAGAAAACACCCAAAAACGCAACCTCCAGAAACACATTCACATCACCGCCACTAACTTCCCAATAACACAACCTGCAGAAAACTATCCACAACACCTCACCAAACATTCAATAAAACACCCTCCAGAAACATATTCACATCACCTCCACAAACTTCTAAATAACACAACGTCAAGAAACCCATGCACATCACCTCCATTAACTTCCCAATAACACAACCTCCAGAAATACCATCTCATCAGCTCCAGTAACGTATCAATAGCACAACCACCAGAAACCCATCCACAGCACCTCCACTAACTTCCCAATAACACAGCCTCCACAAAGACATTCAGGACACATCCACTGACTTCCCCATAACAGGATCTCCACAAACATATTCACATCACCTCCACTAACATCCAAATAACACAACCTCAAGAAACCCATCCACATCACCGGTCACTAATTTTCCAATAACACAACCTCCAGAAACCCATCCACATCACCTCCACTAACCTCCCAAAAACACAACCTCCAGAAACACATCCTCATCACCTTCACTAACCTCCCAATAACAAAAACTCCAGATACGCATCCTCATCACCTCCACTAACTTCCAAAAGCAGAAACTTCAGCATCCCATCCTCATCACCTCCACTAACACCCCAATAACACAACCTCCAGAAACACATCCACATCAACTCCACTAAACACCCAAAAACGCAATCTCCAGAAACACATTCACATCACCGCCACTAACTTCCCAATAACACAACCTCCAGAAACCCATCCAAATCACCTCCACTAACCTCCGAAAAACACAACCTCCAGAAACACATCCTCATCACCTTCACTAACCTCCCAATAACAAAACCTCCAGTTACGCATCCTCATCACCTCCACTAACTTCCAAAAGTATAAACTGCAGCATCCCATCCTCATCACCTCCACTAACTCCCCAATTACACAACATCCAGAAACATATCTTCGTCACCCCCACTAACTTCCATATAACACAAACTCCAAAAACATTCACACCACCTCTACTAATCTCTCAATAACACAAACTCCAGAAACACATCCTCAGCACCAACACTAATTCCACAATAACATAACCTTCAGAAACCCATCCACATCACCACCACTAACTCCCCAATAAGACAAACTGCAGAAAACTATCCACATCACCTCCACCAAACATTCAATAACACAACCTCCAGAAACACATCCACATCACCTCCCCTAACTTTCAAATAACACAACCTCAAGAAACCCATCCTCATCAACTCCACTAACTTCCCAAAAACGCAACCTCCAGAAATACATCCTCATCACCTTCACTAACTTCCCAATAACACAACCTCCAAAAACGCATCCTCATCAAATCCACTAACCTCCCAATAACAAAACCTTCAGATAAGCATCCTCATCACCTCCACTAACTTCCAAAAGCAGAAACTTCAGCATCCCATCCTCATCACCTCCACTAACTTCCCAATAACACAACCTCCAGAAACACATCCACATCACCTCCACTAACCTCCCAATAACACAACCTCCAGAAACCCATCCACATCACCTCCACTAAACACCCAAAAACGCAACCTGCAGAAACACATTCACATCATCTCCACTAACTCCCCAATTACACAACATCCAGAAACATATCTTCGTCACCCCCAGTAACTTCCATATAACACAGCCTCCAGAATCACATCCTAATCACCTCCAGTAACTTCCCAATAACACAACCTCCAGAAACACATCCTCATCTCCTCCACTAACTTCCCAATAATACAACCTCCAGAAATAAATCCTCAACACACCCAAAATCTTCCCAGTATCACAACCTTCAGAATCACATCCTAATCACCTCCATTAACTTCCCAATAACACAACCACCACAAACATATTCACATCACCTCCACCTACTCCCTAATAACACAGCCTCCAGAAACCCATCCACAGCACCTCCACTAACTTCCCAATAACACAGCTTCCAAAAACACATTCAGGACACATCCACTAACTTCCCCATAACAGAATCTCCACAAACATATTCATATCACCTCCACTAACTTCCAAATAACACAACCTCCAGAAACCCATCCACACCATCTCCACTAACCCCAATAATACAACCTCCAGACACCCATCCACATCACCTCCACTAAACACCCAAAAACGCAACCTCTAGAAACACATTCACATCACCACCACTAACTTCCCAATAACACAACCTCCAGAAACACATTCTCCTCAGCAGCACTAATTCCACAATAACACAACCTCCAGAAACACATCCTCATCACCACCACTAGCTCCACAATAACACAACCTGCAGAAAACTATCCACAACAACTCATCAAACATTCAATAAAACATCCACCAGAAACATATTCACATCACCTCCACAAACTTCTAAATAACACAACGTCAAGAAACCCATACACATCACCTCCACTAACTTCCCAATAACACAACCTCCAGAAATACAATCTTATCAGCTCCAGTAACGCATCAACAGCACAACCTCCAGAAACCCATCCACAGCATCTCCACTAACTTCCCAATAACACAGCCTCCACAAAGGCATTCAGGACACATCCACTAACTTCCCCACAACAGGATCTCCACAAACATATTCACATCACCTCCACTAACATCCAAATAACACAACCTCAAGAAACCCATCCACATCACCGCCACTAATTTTCCAATAACACAACCTCAAGAAACCCATCCACATCACCGCCACTAATTTTCCAATAACACAACCTCCAGAAACACATCCACATCACCTCCACTAACCTCCGAAAAACACAACCTCCAGAAACACATCCTCATCACCTTCACTAACCTCCCAATAACAAAACCTCCAGATACGCATCCTCATCACGTCCACTAACTTCCAAAAGCAGAAACTTCAGCATCCCATCCTCATCACCTCCACTAACACCCCAATAACACAACCTCCAGAAACCCATCCACATCACCTCCACTAAACACCCAAAAACGCAACCTCCAGAAACACATTCACAACACCGCCACTAACTTCCCAATAACACAACCTCCAGAAACCCATCCAAGTCACCTCCACTAACCTCCCTAAAACACAACCTCCAGAAACACAACCTCATCACCTTCACTAACCTCCCAATAACAAAACCTCCAGTTACGCATCCTCATCACCTCCACTAACTTCCAAAAGCAGAAACTTCAGCATCCCATCCTCATCACCTCCACTAACTTCCCAATAACACAACCTCCAGAAACACATCCACATCATCTCCACTAACTTCCCAATAACACAACCTCCAGAAACCCATCCACATCACCTCCACTAAACACCCAAAAACGCAACCTGCAGAAACACATTCACATCATCTCCACTAACACCCCAATTACACAACATCCAGAATCATATCTTCGTCACCCCCAGTAACTTCCATATAACACAGCCTCCAAAAACATTCCCACCACCTCTAGTAATCTCTCAATAACAACGCCTCCAGAAACACATCCTCATCACCAACACTAAATCCACAATAACACAACCTCCAGAAAGACATCCTCATCACCACCACTAACTCCCCAATAACACAACCTGCAGAAAACTATGCACATCACCTCCACCAAACATTCAATAATACAACCTCCAGAAACACATCCTCATCACCTCCACTAACTTCCCAATAACACTGCCTCCAGAAACACATCCTCCTCACCTCCAGTAACTTCCCAATCACACTACCTCCAGAAACACATCCCCATCTCCTCCACTAGCTACCAAATAACACAACCACCAGAAACACATTCACATCACCACTATGAACTCCCTAAGAACACAACTTCCATAAATACATGGTCATCAGCCCCACTATATTCTCAATATCACAACCTCCACAAACATATTCACATCACCTCCAGTAACTTCCCAATAACACAAGCTTCAGTATCCCATCCTCATCACCTCCACTATCTACCCAATAACACAACCTCCAGAAACACCTCCTCATCACCTTGAGTAACTTCCCAATTACACAACCTCCAGAAACACATCCTCATCACCACCACTATCTACCCAAAGCCACTCCCTCCAGAAACACATTCACATCATGTCCACTAACTCCCCAATAACACAACATCCAGAAACATATCTTCGTAACACCACTACCTTCAATATAACAAAGCCTCCAAAAACACATTCACACCACCTATACTAAGCTCCCAATAACACAACCTCCAGAAACACAACCACATCACCTCCACGAACTCCCCAAGAACACAACCTGCAGAAAACTATCCACATCACCTCCATCAAACATTCAATCACACAATCTCCAGAAACACGTTCAAAGCACCTCCAGTAACTTCCCAATAAGGCAAACACGACGAACCCATCCACATCACCTCCACTAACTTCCCAATAACACCACCTCCAAAATCACATCCTAATCATCTCCAGTAACTTCCCAGTAACACTACATCCAGAAACACATCCACATCACCTCCACTAACTTCCTAATAACACTACCTCCAGAATCACATCCTAATCACCTCCAGTAACTTCCCAATAACACAACCTCCAGAAACACATCCTCATCTCCTCCACTAACTTCCCAATAATACAACCTCCAGAAATACATCCTCAACACACCCAAAATCTTCCCAGTATCACAACCTTCAGAATCACATCCTAATCACCTCCACTAACTTCCCAATTACACAACCACCACAAACATATTCACATCACCTCCACCTACTCCCTAATAACACAACCTCCAGAAACCCAGCCACAGCACCTCCACTAACTTACCAATAACACAGCTTCCAAATACACATTCAGGACACATCCACTAACTTTCCCATAACAGAATCTCCACAAACATATTCATATCACCTCCACTAACTTCCAAATAACACAACCTCCAGAAACCCATCCACATCATCTACACTAACCCCAATAATACAACCTCCAGAAACCCATCCACATCACCTCCACTAAACACCTAAAAACGCAACCTCCAGAAACACATTCACATCACCACCACTAACTTCCCAATAACACAACCTCCAGAAACACATTCTCCTCAGCAGCACTAATTACACAATAACACAACCTCCAGAAACACATCCTCATCACCACCACTAGCTCCCCAATAACACAACCTGCAGAAAACTATCCACAACACCTCATCAAACATTCAATAAAACACCCACCAGAAACATATTCGCATCACCTCCACAAACGTCTAAATAACACAACGTCAAGAAACCCATGCACATCACCTCCACTAACTTCCCAATAACACAACCTCCAGAAATACAATCTCATCAGCTCCAGTAACGCATCAATAGCACAACCTCCAGAAACCCATCCACAGCACCTCCACTAACTTCCCAATAACACAGCCTCCACAAAGGCATTCAGGACACATCCACTAACTTCCCCACAACAGGATCTCCACAAACATATTCACATCACCTCCACTAACATCCAAATAACACAACCTCAAGAAACCCATCCACATCACCGCCACTAATTTTCCAATAACACAACCTCCAGAAACCCATCCACATCACCTCCACTAACCTCCCAAAAACACAACCTCCAGAAACACATCCTCATCACCTTCACTAACCTCCCAATAACAAAACCTCCAGATACGCATCCTCATCACCTCCACTAACTTCCAATAGCAGAAACTTCTGCATCCCATCCTCATCACCTCCACTAACACCCCAATAACACAACCTCCAGAAACCCATCCACATCACCTCCACTAAACACCCAAAAACGCAACCTCCAGAAACACATTCACATCACCGCCACTAACTTCCCAATAACACAACCTCCAGAAACCCATCCACATCACCTCCACTAACCTCCCAAAAACACAACCTCCAGAAACACATCCTCATCACCTTCACTAACCTCCCAATAACAATACCTCCTTTTACGCATCCTCATCACCTCCACTAACTTCCAAAAGTAGAAACTTCAGCATCCCATCATCATCACCTCCACTAACTCCCCAATTACACAACATCCAGAAACATATCTTCGTCACCCCCACTAACTTACATATAACACAACCTCCAAAAACATTCACACCACCTCTACTAATCTCTTAATAACACAACCTCCAGAAACACATCCTCATCACCAACACTTATTCCACAATAACACAACCTCCAAAGACACATCCTCATCACGACTACTAACTCACCAATAAGACAAACTGCAGAAAACTATCCACATCACCTCCACCAAACATTCAATAACACAACCTCCAGAAACACATCCACATCACCTCCCCTAACTTCCAAATAACACAACCTCAAGAAACCCATCCTCATCAACTCCACTAACTTCCCAATATCACAACCACAACAATCATATTCACATCACCCCCACGAACTTCCCAATAACACAACCTCCAGAAACCCATCCACATCACCTCCACTAACTTCCCAAAAACACAACCTCAAGAAACACATCCTCATCACCTTCACTAACCTCCCAATAACAAAACCTCCAGATACGCATCCTCATCACCTCCACTAACTTCCAAAAACAGAAACTTCAGCATCCCATCCTCATCACCTCCACTAACTCCCCAATTACACAACCTACAGAAACCCAACCACATCACCTCCACTATACACCCAAAAACGCAACCTGCAGAAACACATTCACATCATCTCCACTAACTCCCCAATTACACAACATCCAGAAACATATCTTCGTCACCCCCACTAACTTCCATATAACACAGCCTCCAAAAACATTCCCACCACCTCTACTAATCTCTCAATAACACAACCTCCAGAAACACATCCTCATCACCAACACTAATTCCACAATAACACAACCTCCAGAAAGACATCCTCATCACCACTACTCACCCCCCAATAACACAACCTGCAGAAAACTATCCACATCACCTCACCAAACATTCAATAACACACCCTCAGAAACATATTCACATCACCTCCACTAACTTCTAAATAACACAACCACAAGAAACCCATGCACATCACCTCCAGTAACTTCCCAATTACACAACCTCCAGTAAGACATCCTCATCACCACCACTAACCCCCCAATAACACAACCTGCAGAAAACTATCCAAATCACCTCCACCAAACATTCAATAAGACAACCTCCAGAAACACATCCACATCACCTCCACTAACTTCCCAATATCACTGCCTCCAGAAACACATCCTCCTCACCTCCAGTAACTTCCCAATCACACTACATCCAGAAACACATCCTCATCTCCTCCACTAGCTACCCAATAACACAACCACCAGAAACACATTCACAACACCACTATGAACGCCTTAAGAACACAACTTCCAGAAACACATGGTCATCAGCCCCACTATCTTCTCAATATCATAACCTCCACAAACATAGTCACATCACCTCCAGTAACTTCCCAATAACACAAACTTCAGTATCCCATCCTCATCACCTCCACTAACCTCCCAATAACAAAACCTCCAGATACACATCCTCATCACCTCCACAATTTCACAATAACAGAAACCTCAGCATCCCATCCTCATCACCTCCACTAACCTTCCAATAACACAACCTCCAGAAACACCCCCTCATCACCTCCAGTAACTTCCCAATAACACAACCTCCAGAAACACATCCTCATCACCAAAACTATCTACCCAATAACACAACCTCCAGAAACACCTCCTCATCACCTCCAGTAACTTCCCAATTACACAACCTCCAGAAACACATCCTCATCACCACCACTATATACCCAATAACACAACCTCCAGAAACACCTCCTCATTACCTCCACTAACTCCCCAACAACACAACCTCCAGAAACCCATCCACATCACCTCCACTAAACACCCAAAACCACACCCTCCAGAAACACATTCACGTCATGTCCACTAACTCCCCCATAACACAACATCCAGAAACATATCTTCGTCACACCACTAACTTCAATATAACAAAGCCTCCAAAAACACATTCACACCACCTATACTAAGCTCCCAATAACACCACCTCCAGAATCACATCCTAATCATCTCCAGTAACTTCCCAGTAACACTACCTCCAGAAACACATCCACATCACCTCCACTAACTTCCTAATAACACTACCTCCAGAATCACATTCTAATCACCTCCAGTAACTTCCCAATAACACAACCTCCAGAAACACATCCTCATCTCCTCCACTAACTTCCCAATAATACAACCTCCAGAAATACATCCTCAACACACAAAATCTTCCCAATATCACAACCTTCAGAATCACATCCTAATCACCTCCACGAACTTCCCAATAACGCAACCAGCACAAACATATTCACATCGCCTCCAGTAACTTCCAAATAACACAACCTCCAGAAACCCATCCACATCATCTCCACTAACTTCCCAATAATACAACCTCCAGAAATCCATCCACATCACCTTCACTAACTACCCAATAACACAACCTCCAGAAACACATCCTCCTCAACAACACTAGCTCCCCAATAACACAACCTACAGAAAACTATCCACATCACCTCACCAAACATTCAATAACACACCCTCCAGAAACATATTCCCATCACCTCCACAAACTTCGAAATAACACAACCTCAAGAAACCCATGCACATCACCTCCACTAACTTCCCAATAACACAACCTCCAGAAATACAATATCATCAGCTCCAGTAAAGCATCAATAGCACAACCCCCAAAAACGCATCCACAGCACCTCCACTAACTTCCCAATAACACAGCCTCCACAAAGGCATTCAGGACACATCCACTAACTTCCCCACAACAGGATCTCCACAAACATATTCACATCACCTCCACTAACATCCAAATAACACAACCTCAAGAAACCCACCCACATAACCGCTACTAATTTTCCAATAACACAACCTCCAGAAACCCATCCAAATCACCTCCACTAACCTCCCAAAAACACAACCTCCAGAAACACATCCTCATCACTTTCACTAACCTCCCAATAACAAAACCTCCAGATACGCATCCTCATCACCTCCACTAACTTCCAATAGCAGAAACTTCAGCATCCCATCCTCATCACCTCCACTAACACCCCAATAACACAACCTCCAGAAACCCATCCACATCACCTCCACTAAACACCCAAAAACGCAACCTCCAGAAACACATTAACATCACCGCCACTAACTTCCCAATAACACAACCTCCAGAAACCCATCCACATCACCTCCACTAACCTCCCAAAAACACAACCTCCAGAAACACATCCTCATCACCTTCACTAACCTCCCAATAACAAAACCTCCTTTTACGCATCCTCATCACCTCCACTAACTTCCAAAAGTAGAAACTTCAGCATCCCATCATCATCACCTCCACTAACTCCCCAATTACACAACACCCAGAAACATATCTTCGTTACCCCCACTAACTTCCATATAACACAACCTCCAAAAACATTCACACCACCTCTACTAATCTCTTAATAACACAACCTCCAGAAACACATCCTCATCACCAACACTAATTCCACAATAACACAACCTCCAGAGACACATCCTCATCACGACCACTAACTCACCAATAAGACAAACTGCAGAAAACTATCCACATCACCTCCACCAAACATTCAATAACACAACCTCCAGAAACACATCCACATCACCTCCCCTAACTTCCAAATAACACAACCTCAAGAAACCCATCCGCATCAACTCCACTAACTTCCCAATATCACAACCACAACAATCATATTCACATCACCTCCACGAACTTCCCAAGAACACAACCTCCAGAAACCCATCCACATCACCTCCACTAACTTCCCAAAAACACAACCTCAAGAAACACATCCTCATCACCTTCACTAACCTCCCAATAACAAAACCTCCAGATACGCATCCTCATCACCTCCACTAACTTCCAAAAACAAAAACTTCAGCATCCCATCCTCATCACCTCCACTAACTCCCCAATTACACAACCTCCAGAAACCCAACCACATCACCTCCACTATACACCCAAAAACGCAACCTGCAGAAACACATTCACATCATCTCCACTAACTCCCATATTACACAACATCCAGAAACATATCTTCGTCACCCCCACTAACTTCCATATAACACAACCTCCAAAAACATTTCCACCACCTCTACTAATCTCTCAATAACACAACCTCCAGAAACACATCCTCATCACCAACACTAATTCCACAATAACACAACCTCCAGAAAGACATCCTCATCACCACCACTCACCCCCCAATAACACAACCTGCAGAAAACTATCCACATCACCTCACCAAACATTCAATAACACACCCTCCAGAAACATATTTACATCACCTCCACTAACTTCTAAATAACACAACCTCAAGAAACCCATGCACATCACCTCCAGTAACTTCCCAATTACACAACCTCCAGTAAGACATCCTCATCACCACCACTAACCCCCCAATAACACAACCTGCAGAAAACTATCCAAATCACCTCCACCAAACATTCAATAAGACAACCTCCAGAAACACATCCACATCACCTCCACTAACTTCCCAATATCACTGCCTCCAGAAACACATCCTCCTCACCTCCAGTAACTTCCCAATCACACTACATCCAGAAACACATCCTCATCTCCTCCACTAGCTACCCAATAACACAACCACCAGACACACATTCACAACACCACTATGAACGCCTTAAGAACACAACTTCCATAAACACATGGTTATCAGCCCCACTATCTTCTCAATATCATAACCTCCACAAACATAGTCACATCACCTCCAGTAACTTCCCAATAACACAAACTTCAGTATCCCATCCTCATCACCTCCACTAACCTCCCAATAACAAAACCTCCAGATACACATCCTCATCACCTCCACAATTTCACAATAACAGAAACCTCAGCATCCCATCCTCATCACCTCCACTAACCTTCCAATAACACAATCTCCAGAAACACCCCCTCATCACCTCCAGTAACTTCCCAATAACACAACCTCCAGAAACACATCCTCATCACCAAAACTATCTACCCAATAACACAACATCCAGAAACACCTCCTCATCACCTCCAGTAACTTCCCAATTACACAACCTCCAGAAACACATCCTCATCATCACCACTATATACCCAATAACACAACCTCCAGAAACACCTCCTCATTACCTCCACTAACTCCTCAACAACACAACCTCCAGAAACCCATCCACATCACCTCCACTAAACACCCAAAACCACACCCTCCAGAAACACATTCACGTCATGTCCACTAACTCCCCAATAACACAACATCCAGAAACATATATTCGTCACACCACTAACTTCAATATAACAAAGCCTCCAAAAACACATTCACACCACCTATACTAAGCTCCCAATAACACAACCTCCAGAAACACATTCAAAGCACCTCCACTAACTTCCCAATAATACAAAAACGACGAACCCATCCACATCACCTCCACTAACTTCCCAATAACACCACCTCCAGAATCACATCCTAATCATCTCCAGTAACTTCCCAGTAACACTACCTCCAGAAACACAGCCACATCACCTCCACTAACTTCCTAATAACACTACCTCCAGAATCACATTCTAATCACCTCCAGTAACTTCCCAATAACACAACCTCCAGAAACACATCCTCATCTCCTCCACTAACTTCCCAATAATACAACCTCCAGAAATACATCCTCAACACCCAAAATCTTCCCCATATCACAACCTTCAGAATCACATTCTAATCACCTACACGAACTTCCCAATAACACAACCAGCACAAACATATTCACATCGCCTCCATTAACTTCCAAATAACACAACCTCCAGAAACCCATCCACATCATCTCCACTAACTTCCCAATAATACAACCTCCAGAAATCCATCCACATCACCTCCACTAACTACCCAATAACACAACCTCCAGAAACACATCCTCCTCAACAACACTAGCTCCCGAATAACACAACCTACAGAAAACTATCCACATCACCTCACCAAACATTCAATAACACACCCTCCAGAAACATATTCCCATCACCTCCACAAACTTCGAAATAACACAACCTCAAGAAACCCATGCACATCACCTCCACTAACTTCCCAATAACACAACCTCCAGAAATACAATCTCATCAGCTCCAGTAAAGCATCAATAGCACAACCCCCAAAAACGCATCCACAGCACCTCCACTAACTTCCCAATAACACAGCCTCCACAAAGACATTCAGGACACATCCACTAACTTCCCCATAACAGGATCTCCACAAACATATTCACATCACCTCCACTAACATCCAAATTACACAACCTCAAGAAACCCATCCACATCACCGCCACTAACTTCCCAATAACACAACCTCCAGAAACCCATCCACATCACCTCCACTAACCTCCCAAAAACACAACCTCCAGAAACACATCCTCATCACCTTCACTAACCTCCCAATAACAAAACCTCCAGATACGCATCCTCATCACCTCCACTAACTTCCAAAAGCAGAAACTTCAGCATCCCATCCTCATCACCTCCACCAGCACCCCAATAACACAACCTCCAGAAACCCATCCACATCACATCCACTAAACACCCAAAAACGCAACCTCCAGAAACACATTCACATCACCGCCACTAACTTCACAATAACACAACCTCCAGAAACCCATCCACATCACCTCCACTAACCTCCCAAAAACACAACCTCCAGAAACACATCCTCATCACCTTCACTAACCTCCCAATAACAAAACCTCCAGATACGCATCTTCATCACCTCCACTAACTTCCAAAAGTAGAAACTTCAGCATCCCATCCACATCACCTCCACTAATTCCCCAATTACACAACATCCAGAAACATATCTTCGTCACCCCCACTAACTTCCATGTAACACAACCTCCAAAAACATTCACACCACCTCTACTAATCTCTCTAATAACACAACCTCCAGAAACACATCCTCATCACCAACACTAATTCCACAATAACACAACCTCCAGAAACACATCCTCATCACCACCACTAACTCCCCAATAAGACAAACTGCAGAAAACTATCCACATCACCTCCACCAAACATTCAATAACACAACCACCAGAAACACATCCTCATCACCACCACTAACTCCCCAATAAGACAAACTGCAGAAAACTATCCACATCACCTCCACCAAACCTTCACTAACACAACATCCAGAAGCACATCCACATCACCTCCCCTAACTTCCAAATAACACAACCTCAAGAAATCCATCCTCATCAACTCCACTAACTTCCTAATATCACAACCACAACAATCATATTCACATCACCTCCACGAACTTCCCAATAACACAACCTCCAGAAAGCCATCCACATCACCTCCAATAACTTCGCAAAAACACAACCTCCGGAAACACATCCTCATCACCTTCACTAACCTCCAAATAACAAAACCTCCAGATACGCATCCTCATCACCTCCACTAACTTCCCAATAACACTGCCTCCAGAAACACATCCTCATCACCTCCAGTAACCTCCCAATCACACTACCTCCAGAAACACATCCTCATCTCCTCCACTAGCTACCCAATAACATAACCACCAGAAACACATTCACATCACCACTATGAACTCCCTAAGAACACAACTTCCATAAATACATGGTCATCAGCCCCACTATCTTCTCAATATCTCAACCTCCACAAACATATTCCCATCACCTCCACTAACTTCCCAATAACACAAACTCCAGAAATACAATCTCATCACCTCCAGTAACTCATCAGAGCACAACCTTCAGAAACACTTCCACAGCACATCCACTAACTTCCCCATAACAGAATCTCCACAAACATATTCACATCACCTCCACTAACTTCCCAATAACACAACCCCCACAAACATATTCACATCACCTCCACTAACTTCGCAATGACACAACCTCAAGAAAAGCATCCTCATCAACTCCACTAATCGCCCAAAAACACATCTCCAGAAACACATCCACATCACCTCCAATAACTTCCCAATAACACAACCTCAAGGAACATATCCTCATCACCTTCACTAACTCCCCAAAACACAACATCGAGAATCACATCCAAAACACCTCCACTAATTTCCCAAAACCAAAACATCCAGAAACCCATCCAGATCAGCTGAATTACACAACCTCCACAAACACATTCACATCACCTCGACTAACTTCCCAACAATACATCCTCCAGAAACACAGCCTCATAAACTCCACTAACTTCCCAGTTACACAACCTCCTGAAACACATCCTCATCACCTCCAATAACTCCCCAATAACACAACCTCCAGAAACACCTCCACTAACTCCCCAAAACACAACCTCCAGAAATCCATCCACATCACGTCAACCATCTTCTCAATAACACACCATCCAGAAACAAATCCTCATACCTCCACTAACTTCCCAATAACACAACCTCCAGAAACACCTCCACTAACTCCCCAAAACACAACCTCCAGAAATCCATCCACATCACGTCAATTAACTTCTCAATAACACAACCTCCAGAAACAAATCCTCATATCTCCACTAACCTCCGAATAACACAACCTCCAGAAACACATCCACATCACCTCCACTAATTTCCCAATAACATAAACTCCAGCAACCCATTCCCATCACCCCCTTAAACTTCCCAATAACACAACCTCCAGAAACACATCCACATCACCTCCCCTAACTTCCCAATAACAGAACCTCCAGAAACCCACCCTCATCACCTCCACTAACTTCCCAATAACATATCGTCCAGAAACCCATCCACATCACAATGATCTTTAAGAACATAAGAACTAGGAGCAGGAGTAGGCCATCTGGGCCCTAGAGCCTGCTCCGCCATTCAATGAGATCATGGCTGATCTTTTGTGGACTCAGCTCCACTTTCCGGCCCGAACACCATAACCCGTCATCCTTTTATTCTTCAAAAAACTATCTATCTTTATCTTAAAAACATTTAATGAAGGAGCATCAACTGCTACACTGGGCAAGGAATTCCGTAGATTCACAACCATTTGAGTGAAGAGTTTGCTTCTAAACTCAGTCCTAAATCTACTTCCTCTTATTTCACCCTCCAGTGGAAGCAACCTGGCTGCATCTATCCAATCTATTACTTTCATAATTTTATATGTTTCTGTAAGATCCCCCCTCATCCTTCTAAATTCCAACGAGCACAGTCCCAGTCTTTTCAACCTCTCCTCGTAATCCAGCCCTTTCAGCTCTGGGATTAACCTAGTGAATCTCCTCTGCACCCCCTCCAGCGCCAGTACGTCCTTTCTCGGGTATGGAGACGAAAACTGAACACAATACTCCAGGTGTGGTCTCAATAACACCTTATACAATTGCAGCAGAACCTCCCTAGTCTTAAACTCCATCCCTCTAGCAATGAAGGAGAAAATTCCATTTGCCTTCTTAATCACCTTTTGCACCTGTAAACCGACTTTTTGCGACTCATGCACTAGCACACCCAGGTCTCTCTGCACAGCAGCATGTTTTAATATTTTAGCATTTAAATAATAATCCCTTTTGCTGTTATTCCTACCAAAATGTATGACCTCACATTTGTCAACATTGTATTCCATCTGCCAGAGTAAAGGCCTTTCACTTAACTTATCCAAATCCCTCTGCAGACTTCCAGTATCCTCGGCACTTTTTGCTTTACCACTTATCTTAGTGTCGTCTCTATACTTTGACACATTGCCCTTGGTCCCCAACTCCAAATCATCTGTGTAAACTGTGAACAGTTGTGGGCCCAACACTGATCCCTGAGAGACCACTAGCTACTGATTGCCAACCAGCGAAACACACATTAATACCCACTCTTTGCTTTCTATTAATCAACCAATCCTCTGTCCATGCTACTACTTTCCCCTTAATGCCATGCATCTTTATCTTATGCAGCAACCTTTTGTGTGGCACGAAGTTCAAAGGCTTTCTGGAAATCCAGATATACCACTTCCATTGGCTCCCCGTTATCTACCGCAGTGGTAATGCACTCAAAAAAATCCACTAATTTAGTTAGGCACGACCTGCCCTTTATGCACCCATGCTGCGTCTGCCCAATGGGACAATTTCCATCCAGATGCCTCGCTATTTCTTCCTTGATGATAGATTCCAGCATCTTCCCTACTACCGAAGTTAAGCTCACTGGCCTATAATTACCCGCTTTCTGCCTACCTCCTCTTTTAAACAGTGGTGTCACGTTTGCGAATTTCGAATCCGCCGGGATCACCCCAGAGTCTAGTGAATTTTGGTAAATTATCACGAGTGCATTTGCAATTTCCCGAACCATCTCTTTTAGCACTCTGGCATGCACTCCATCAGGTCCAGGAGACTTGTCTACCTTTAGCCCCATTAGCTTGCCCATCACTACCTTCTTACTGGTAACAATCATCTCAAGGTCCTCACATGTCATAGCCTCATTTCAATCAGTCACTGGCATGTTATTTGTGTCTTCCACTGCGAAGAACGACCCAAAAAACCTGTTCAGTTCCTCAGCCATTTCTTTATCTCCCTTCTCATCCTCTAAAGAGTCAATATTTACCTTACTACTCTATTTTGTTTTATATATTTGTAGAAACGTTTCCTATCTGTTTTTATATTCTGAGCAAGGTTACTCTCATAATCTATCTCACTCTTCTTTATCGCTTTTTAATAGCTTTCTGATGCTACCTAAAGATTTCCCAGTCCTCGAGTCTCCCACTGATCTTTGCTACTTTGTATGCTTTTTCCTTCAATTTGATACACTCCCTTATTTCCTGAGATATCCATGGTCGATTTCCCCACTTTCTAACGTCCTTCCTTTTTGTTGGTATAAATCTTTGCTGAGCACTGTGAAAAATCGCTTGGAAAGTTCTCCACTGTTCCTCAACTGTTTCACCATAACGTCTTTGCTCCAAGTTTACCTCAGCGAGCTCTTCTCTCATCCCATTGCAATCTCCTTTGTTCAAGCACAAAGAACTAGTGTTTGATTTTACCTTCTCACCCTCCATCTGTATTTTAAATTCCACCGTATTGTGATCGCTCCTTCCGAGAGGATCCCTAACTATGAGATAATTAATCAATCCGATCTCATTACACAGGACCAGTTGTAGGACCGCTTGCCCCCCCCCCCCCCCCTCCGCCCCGTAGGTTCCATTAAATACTGTTCTAGGAAACTATCGCGGATACATTCTATAAACTCCACCTCAAGGCTGCCTTGACCGACCTGGTTAAACCAATCGAAATGTAGATTAACCCATATCTTCATGTTACAACCTGCCGCGTCGCTTACCATTTATGTTTTCACTTCCCGTTTTATTCCATTTATTATTCCTGGTCCTATTCACTGAGCTCCCCTCAGTCACTGTACCTTGCACTGTCGCTCTTTTTAATTTTTGACTATGGCTCCTCTGCCTTACAATTTCCCCCTCACTGCCTTTTTCTTCTGACCCTATTTTACTGACTTCCGACTTCCTGCATCGGTTCCCATCACCCTGCCACATTAGTTCCAACCCCCCCCCCCCCACCGCCACCAACAGCTCTGGCAAACACCGCCCCCCCCTTCTGGACGCAATAATACAACCTCCAGAAACACATGCATAATTACCTCCACTAACGCCCCAATAATATAACTTCCAGATACACATCCACATCACCTCCACTAACTTCACAATAACACAATCACCAGAAATACACCCTCATCACCTCCACTAACTACCCAATAACACAACCTCCTGAAGCACATCCTCATCACCTCCACTAACTTCCCAATAACACAACCTCCAGAAACCCATCCACAGCAGCTCCACTAATTTCCCAATAACACAACCTCCAGAAATCAATCATCATCACCTCCATTAACTTCCCAACAACACAATCTACATAAAGACATCCTCATCACCTCCAATAACTTCCCAATAACAGAACCTACAGAAACACATCCAGAGAACCGCCACTGTTTCCAGTAGGGACTGGTTCCAGTAGGGACTGGTTTGCACAGGGCTACATCGCTGGCTTTGAAAGCAGACCATACAGGCCAGCAGCACGGCTGAATTCCCGTCCCAGCCTCCCCGAACAGTCGCCGTAATGGGGCGACTCGGGGCTTTCACAGTAACTTCATTTGAAGCCTACTTGTGACAATAAGCGATTTTCAATTTTCCTTTTCATTTCAATAACACAACCTCCAGAAACACATCCACAGCACCTCCACTATCTACCCAATAACAAAACCTCCAAAAACACATCCACAGCACCCCCACCAACCTCCCAATAACACAGCCTTGGTAACCACATCCTCATCACCTGCACTAAACTTCTAATAATACAATCTCAAGAAACCCAACCACAGCAACTCCACTAAATTCCCAATAACACAACCTCCAGAAACCCATCCACATCACCTCCCTTAACTTCCCAATAACACAACCTCCAGAAATACATCCACAGCACCTCCACTAACTTCCCAATAACACAACCTCCAGAAACCCATCCACAGCAGCTCCACTAATTTCCCAATAACACAACCTCCAGAAATCAATCATCATCACCTCCATTAACTTCCCAACAACACAATCTACATAAAGACATCCTCATCCCCTCCAATAACTTCCCAATAACAGAACCTACAGAAACACATCCAGAGAACCGCCACTGTTTCCAGTAGGGACTGGTTCCAGTAGGGACTGGTTTGCACAGGGCTACATCGCTGGCTTTGAAAGCAGACCAAGCAGGCCAGCAGCACGGCTGAATTCCCGTCCCAGACTCCCCGAACAGTCGCCGTAATGGGGCGACTCGGGGCTTTCACAGTAACTTCATTTGAAGCCTACTTGTGACAATAAGCGATTTTCAATTTTCCTTTTCATTTCAATAACACAACCTCCAGAAACACATCCACAGCACCTCCACTATCTACCCAATAACAAAACCTCCAAAAACACATCCACAGCACCCCCACCAACCTCCCAATAACACAGCCTTGGTAAACACATCCTCATCACCTGCACTAAACTTCTCATAATACAATCTCAAGAAACCCAACCACAGCAACTCCACTAAATTCCCAATAACACAACCTCCAGAAACCCATCCTCATCACCACCCCTAACCTCCCAATAACACAACCTCCAGAAACACATCCACAGCAACTCCACTAACTCCCTAAAAACACAACCTCCATAAAAACATCCTCATCACCTCAACTAACTTCCCAATCACACACCCTGCAGAAACCCATCCACATCACCTCCAATAACTCCCCAATAACACAACCTCCAGAAAACCCATCCTCATGACCTCCAGTAACTTCCCAATAACACAGCCTCCAGAGACACATCGTCATCACCAACATTAACTTCCCAATTAGAAAACATCGACAAACCCAACCACAACATCCCCAATAACTTCCAAATAACACAACCTCCAGAAACGCATCCACATCACCTCCACTAACTTCCCAATAACACAACCACCAGAAACCCATTCACATCACCTCTGTGTTTTGCTCTGAGTGCTGAATTTGGTGCATTTGAGTGCTGTAGTTAGAGTTTGGTGACCGAGGGAGTTAGGTGAGGAGGGAGTAAGGTGCTCCTTTCATTTTGTTTCCCATATTTCCGCAAAGAGTGAGAAGAGAGCCAGGAATTTACAGAAAGTGTAGGTGACTGGGAGCAGAGTCGGAGGGCGGAGATCTAGTTAGCCCACAGGGCAGCTATATTCTGTCAGGTAAGAGGGGATGGAGGCTAGGCCAGTTGCATGCTCCTCCTGTAGGATGTGGATGGTGAGGGATACCACCGGTGTCCCCACTGACTATACCTGCGGGAAGTGCACCCAACTTCAGCTCCTCAAAGACCGTGTTAGGGAACTGGAGCTGAAGCTGGATGAACTTCGGATCATCCGGGAGGAAGAGGGGGTGATTGAGAAGAGTTACAGGGAGGTAACTACACCCAAGGTACAGGACAAGAATAGCTGGGTTACAGTCAGGGGCAAATAAACAAACAGGCAGACAGTGCAAATACCCCTCGTGGCCGTTCCCCTTCAAAACAAGTATACCGTTTTGGATGCTGTTGGGGGGGGGATGACCTACCGGGGGAAGGCCCTAGCGGCCAGGTCTCTGGCACTGAGTCTGGCTCTGGCGCTCAGAAGGGAAGGGGGGAGAATAGTAAAGCAATAGTTGTAGGAGATTCAATGGTTAGGGGAATAGATAGATGATTCTGCGGTCGCGAGCGAGACTCCCGGAAGGTATGTTGCCTCCCGGGTGCCAGGGCCAGGGATGTCTTCAGAATCCTTCAGGGGGAGGGGGAGGGAGAGCACCCAGAAGTCGTGGTGCACATTGGTACCAACGACATAGGTAGGAAAAGGGGTGTGGAGGTAATAAACAAGTTTAGGGAGTTCGGCTGGAAGTTAAAAGCCAGGACACACAGAGTTGTCATCTCTGGTTTGTTGCCGGTGCCACGTGATAGCAAGGCTAGGAATAGGGGGAGAGTGCAGCTGAACACGTGGTTGCAGGAATAGTGTAGGAGGGAGGGCTTCAGGTATTTGGATAATTGGAGCGCATTCTGGGGAAGGTGGGACCTGTACAAGCAGGACGGGTTGCATCTGAACCAGAGGGGCACCAATATCCTGGGAGGGAGGTTTGCTAGTACTCTTCGGGAGGGTTTAAACTAATTTGGCAGGGGAATGGGAACCGGATTTGTAGTACTCTTCGGGAGGGTTTAAACTAATTTGGCAGGGGAATGGGAACCGGATTTGTAGTCCAGCAACTAAGGTAGCCGATATTCAGGACGCCAAAGCATGTAGTGATGCAGTGGGGAAGGGAACACTGACAAAGGAGAGTACTTGCAGGCACGGAGATGGGGTGAGCTGTGTATACTTCAACGCAAGAAGCCTCAGGAATAAGGTGGGTGAGCTTAAGGCATGGATCGGTACTTGGGACTGCGATGTGGTGGCCATCACGGAAACTTGGATAGAAGAGGGGCAGAAATGGTTGTTGGAGGTCCCTGGTTATAGATGTTTCAATACGATTAGGGAGGGGGGTAAAAGAGGTGGGGGTGTGGCATTTTTAATTAGAGATAGAATAACAGCTGCAGAAAGGCAGTTCGAGGAGTATCACCCTACTGGGGTAGTATGGGTTGAAGTCAGAAATAGGAAAGGAGCAGTGACCTTGTTAGGAGTTTTCTATAGGCCCCCCAATAGTAACAGAGATGTGGAGGAACAGATTGGTAAATAGATTTTGGAAAGGCGCAGAAGTCACAGGGTAGTAGTCATGGGCGACTTTAACTTCCCAAATATTGAGTGGAGACTCTTTAGATCAAATAGTTTGGATGGGGTGGTGTTTGTGCAGTGTGTCCAGGAAGCTTTTCTAACACAGTATGTAGAATGTCCGACCAGAGGAGGGGCAATATTGGATTTAGTACTGGGTAATGAACCAGGGCAAGTGATAGTTTTGTTAGTGGGGGAGCATTTTGGAGATAGTGACCACAATTCTGTGACTTTCACATTAGTAATGGAGAGGGATAGGTGCGTGCAACAGGGCAAGGTTTACAATTGGGGGAAGGGTAAATTCGATGTTGTCAGACAAGAATTGAAGTGCATCAGTTGGGAACATAGGCTGTCAGGGAAAGGCACAAGTGAAATGTGGAACTTGTTCAAGGAACAGGTACTACGTGTCCTTGATATGTATGTCCCTGTCAGGCAGGGAAGAGATGGTCGAGAGAGGGAATAAGAGAGGTTGAATGTCTTGTTAAGAGGAAAAAGGAGACTTATGTAAGGCTGAGGAAACAAGGTTCAGGCAGGGCATTGGAGGGATAGAAGATAGCCAGGAGGGAACTGAAGAAAGGGATTAGGAGAGCTAAGAGAGGACATGAACAATCTTTGCGGGTAGGATCAAGGAAAACCCCAAGGCCTTTTACACATATGTGAGATATATGAGAATGACTAGAGCGAGGGTAGGTCCGACCAAGGACAGTAGCGGGAGATTGTGCATTGAGTCTGAAGAGATAGGAGAGGTCTTGAACGAGTACTTTTCTTCTGTATTTACAAAGGAGAGGGGCGATATTGTTGGAGAGGACAGTGTGAAACAGATTGGTAAGCTCGAGGAAATACTTGTAAAAAGGAAGATGTGTTGGGCATTTTGAAAAACTTGAGGATAGACATGTCCCTCGGGCCTGACGGGGTATATCCAAAGATTCTATGGGAAGCAAGATATTAAATTGCAGAGCCGTTGGCAATGATCTTTTCGTCCTCACTGTCAACAGGGGTGGTACCAGGGGATTGGAGAGTGGCGAATGTCGTGCCCCTGTTCAAAAAAGGGACTAGGGATAACCCTGGGAATTATAGGCCAGTTAGTCTTACTTCGGTTGTAAGCAAAGTAATGGAAAGGGTACTGAAGGATAGGAGTTTTGAGCATCTGGAAAGACACTGCTTGATTAGGGATAGTCAGCACGGATTTGTGAGGGGTAGGTCTTGCCTCACGAGTCTTATTGAATTCTTTTAGGAGGTCACCAAGCATGTGGATGAAGGTAAAGCAGTGGATGTAGTGTACATGGATTTTAGTAAGGCATTTGATAAGGTTCCCCATGGTAGGCTTCTGCAGAAAGTAACGAGGCATGGGATAGTGAGACATTTGGCCAGTTGGATAACGAACTGGCTAACCGATCGAAGTCAGAGAGTGGTGGTGGATGGCAAATATTCAGCCTGGATACCAGTTACCAGTGGAATACTGCAGGGATCAGTTCTGGGTCCTCTGCTGTTTCTGATTTTCATCAATGACTTGGATGAGGGAGTTCAAGGGTGGGTCAGTAAATTTGCTGACGATGCGAAGATTGGTGGAGTTGTGGATAGTAAGGAGGGTTGTTGTCGGCTGCAAAGAGACATAGATAGGATGCAGAGCTGGGCTGAGAAGTGGCAGATGAAGTTTAAGCCTGAAAAGTAAGAGGTTGTCAATTTTGGAAGGACAAATATGAATACGGAATACAGGGTTAACGGTAGAGTTCTTGGAAATGTGGAGGAGCAGAGAGATCTTGGGGTCTATGTTCATACATCTTTGAAAGTTGCCACTCAAGTGGATAGAGCTGTGAAGAAGGCCTATGGTGTGCTAGCGTTCATTAACAGAGGGATTGCATTTAAGAGCCGTGAGGTGATGATGCAGCTGTACAAAACTTTGGTAAGGCCACATTTGGAGTACTGTGCACAGTTTTGGTCGCCTCATTTTAGGAAGGATGTGGAAGCTTTGGAAAAGGTGCAAAGGAGATTTACCAGGTTGTTGCCTGGAATGGAGAGTAGGTCTTACGTGGAAATGTTGAGGGTGTTGGGCCTTTTCTCATTGGAACGGAGAAGGATGAGGGGCGACTTGATCGAGGTTTATAAGATGTTCAGGGGAATAGATAGAGTAGACAGTCAGAGACTTTTTCCCCGGGTGGAACAAACCATTACAAGGGGACATACGTTTAAGGTGAATGGTGGAAGATATAGGAGGGATATCAGAGGTAGGTTCTTTACCCAGAGAGTAGTGGGGGCATGGAATGCACTGCCTGTGGAAGTAGTTGAGTCGGAAACAATTAGGGACCATCTAGCAGCTATTGGATAGGTACATGGATAGCGGTAAAATTAAATAGTGTATATTTATTTGTTCTTAAGTGCAGCACGGTAGCATTGTGGATAGCACAATTGCTTCACAGCTCCAGGGTCCCAGGTTCGATTCCGGCTTGGGTCACTGTCTGTGCGGATTCTGCACGTTCTCCCCGTGTCTGCGTGGGTTTCCTCCGGGTGCTCCGGTTTCCTCCCACAGTTCAATGATGTGCAGGTTAGGTGGATTGGCCATGCTAAATTGCCCTCAGTGTCCAAAATTGCCCTTGGTGTTGGGTGGAGGTGTTGTGTTTCGGTAGGGTGCTCTTTGCAAGAGCCGGTGCAGACTCAAAGGTGCAGACTTCTGCACTGTAAATTCAATGATAATCCAGGACAAAGGTTCGGCACAACATCGTGGGCCGAAAGGCCTGTTCTCTGCTGTATTTTTCTATGTTCTATGTTCTACCTCCACTAACCCCTCAATAACACACCCTCCCGAAACACATCCACATCACCTCCACTAACCTCGAAATAACACAATCTCCAGAAACCCTACCACAGTAACCCCACTAGCTTCCCGATAGCACAACCTCCAGCATTTCACTCAAAGCACCGCCACTAACTTCCCAGTAACAAAATCTCCAGAAGCCCATTCACAGCGCCTCCACTGTGAATAACACAACCTCCAGAAACGCATCCTTATGACTTCCACTAACTTCGCAATAACACTACCTCGAGAAAACCATCCCCATCAACTCCACTAAACTCCCAATAAAACAATCTCAAGAAACCCAACCACAACACCCCCAATAACTTCCAAATAACACAACCTCCAGAAAAACACCCACAACAACTACACTAAACTCCCAATAACTCAACCTCCAGAAACACATCCTTATCACCTCCAGGAACTCCCCAATAACACAACCTCCAAAAACACATCCTTATCACCTCCAGGAACTCCCCAATAACACAATCTCCCGAAACACATCCACAGCCCCTGCACTAACTTCCCAATAACACAACCTCCAAAAACACATCCACATCACTTCCACTAACTTCCCAATAACACTTCCGCCAGAAACCCATCCACATCACCTCCACTAACTCCCCAATACCACAACCTCCAAAAACACATCCACATCACTTCCACTAACTTCGCAATAACACAACCTCCAGAAACACTTCCACATGACCTCCACAAATGTACCAATAACACAACCTCCAGAAACCCATCCACATCACCTCCACTAACTCCCCAATAACACAACGTCCAGAGATCTATCCACAGCACCTCCACCGTCTTTCCAATAATATAACTGGACATGGACTGAAAATTTACTGTTTTCCCATTCGTTGTAAATGGGATAAACGTTTTGCGTGAGACTGTGGAGAATTACAATCACAGAATGAGAACATTGCTATTGAGAGCTGCAAGATTGGGAACCAATGTAGCTCAGTGAGCAGAGGGGTGGTACGTGACTGGTGTTGAGTGTGTGTTCGGATATGGACAGCAGAGATGGGGGTGAACTGTGCTTCATGAAGATTTGTAACAGCAATTGGGTGACTAGAATTTCATCATTTAATCGCAATAGTCCAATCTGGATTTGACACAGACACAGATGATGGATTATTCTGCAGCTGTGATGAGGCGATGGAAAGAGGGCAGGATTGGGAATAGAAATAACATCTGGATATAAATAATTTCAGTGTCAAAGGGAGCGCGGAGATTGTGACCGCAGTCTCCGATTTCAGCCAGAGAACGGTGTGTGGATACTGGATAGGGAGTGAGATTCGTGACTGGAACTGAAGAACATGCATTCAATCTTTCCAAGATGGAAATGATCAGAGCAATAATACATTTAAAGTAGATTATACAATGAACAACTGGATAGTGAGACTTACCAGGGACACCAACAACAGCCAGGAGGGGATAATAACCCGCCTGAATTATATAGAGTACATCTTGCATCCAATCTGGTGAAAGGAAAGGATCTCGAGCAATCCAATAAAGACCCCAGGATAAACGCCTGTCCATTGCTGTAACGTGCCAGTGGTTACTACCCAGATTCTGATCCATTGCTGTAACGTTCCTGTGGGTAGTTCCCAGAATCTGATCCATTGCTGTAACGTTCCTGTGGGTAGTTCCCAGATTCTGCTCCTTTACTGTAACGTTCCTGTGGGTAGTTCCCAGAATCTGATCCATTGCTGTAACGTTCCTGTGGGTAGTTTCCAGAATCTGATCCATTGCTGTAACGTTCCTGTGGGTAGTTCCCAGATTCTGCTCCTTTACTGTAACGTCCCTGTGGGTAGTTCAAAGATTCTGCTCCCTCCTCTCGGTTTTTTTTTTGCCGCAGATCTCTGGCAGTGTTGGAGTTGATGCTCCCGCTGACTTTTTGGGATAACACAGTGAAAGGAATCGCTTATTAATAGCAGATACACACCCTCCAGCGACACGCCTAGATCCATAGAGACGAACATTAATCATAGTCACTAAACAAACAGGCTCAGTTAACCCCTTTCAATCCAATACTTTTTATATCACAATGAAATAGAAGATTAACCATATCTGGATTGGCTGTGTGACAGTTACTGAGGGATGGAGTGTGGAAATAGTGGACACACTGACCCTGATACTCAATCCTCATTGATATCTCAGTGGTTCCAGGAGACTAGAGCATTTTCAATGTCCCATCCTGTTGAGAAAAGGAGAGAGATGGATAAACCCAGGAGTGACAGAGCAGTCACTATAATTTTAGTCACCAGGACATCTCTCTCTCTCTATCTCTCTCTGTATCTCTCCCTGTATCATTCTCTGTCACTCTCTCTCTGTCTCTGCATCTCTCTGACTCTGTATCTCTCTGTCTCTGTATCTCTGTCTCTGCATCTTTCTGTCTCTGTATCTCTCTGTCTCTGCATCTCTCTGTCTCTGCATCTCTCTGTCTCTGAATCTCTCTGTCTCTTCATCTCTCTGTCTCTTCATCTCTCTGTCTCTGAAACTCTCTTTCTCTGAATCTCTCTATCTCTTCATCTCTCTCTGTATATCTCTGTCTCTGTATCTGTATCTCTCTGTCTCTGTATCTCTCTGTCTCTGAGTCTCTCTGTCTCTGTATCTCTCTGTCTCTTAAGTCTCTGTCTCTGTATCTCTCTCTGTATCGGTCACTATCGCTCTCTTTCTGGCTTACGCGGTATCTCTCTCTGTATCTCCCTCTGTATCTCACTTTGTATTTCGCTCTATATCTCTCTCTGTATCACTCTCTGTATCTCGAAGTATGACTCACTTTATCTTTCTCTGTATCTCGCGGATTATCACTCTTTGTAGCTCTCTCTATATCTATCTCGCTATCTTTCTCTGTATGTCGCTGTCTATCACTCTCTGTATCTCTCTCTGTATCTCTCTCTGTATCTCTCTCTGTATCTCTCGCTGTACCTCTCGCTGTATCTCTCGCTGTATCTCTCTCTGCATCTCTCTCTCTGCATCTCTCTCTGCATCTCTCTCTGCATCTCTCTCTGTCTCTCTCGCTGCATCTCTCTCTGTAACTCTCTCTGTATCTCTCACTGTATCTCTCTCTCTGTATCTCTCTCTGTATCTCTCTCTGTATCTCTCTCTGTATCTCTCTCTGTACCTCTCTCTGTCTCTCTCTGTATCTCTCTCTGTGTTTCTCTCTGTAGTTCTCTCTCCCTCTGTATCTCTCTTTCTCTCTGTATCTCCGTCTGTATCTCTCTCTGTATCTCTCTCTTTATCTCTCGCTGTACCTCTCGCTGTATCTCTCGCTGTATCTCTCTCTGCATCTCTCTCTCTGCATCTCTCTCTCTGCATCTCTCTCTGCATCTCTCTCTGCATCTCTCTCTGTCTCTCTCGCTGCATCTCTCTCTGTATCTCTCTCTGTATCTCTCACTGTATCTCTCTCTCTGTATCTCTCTCTGTATCTCTCTCTGTATCTCTCTCTGTATCGATCTCTCTCTCTCTCTCTGTATCTCTCTTTCTCTCTGTATCTCACTCTGTATCTCTCTATGTATCTATGTCTATCTCTCTCTGTATCTCTCTCTGCATCTCTTCCTGTACCTCTCTCTGTATCTCTCTCTGTATCTCTCTCTGTATCTCTCTCTGTATCTCTCTCTGTATCTCTCTCTGTATCTCTCTCTGTATCTATCTCTGTATCTCTATCTGTATCTCTCTCTGATTCTCTCTCTGCATCTCTATCTGTGTTTCTCTCTGTATTTCTCTCTCCCTCTGTATTTCTCTTTCTCTCTGTATCTCCCTCTGTATCTCTCGCTGTATCTCTCTCTGTATCTCTCACTGTACCTCTCGCTGTATCTCTCGCTGTATCTCTCTCTGCATCTCTCTCTCTGCATCTCTCTCTGCATCTCTCTCTGCATCTTTCTCTGTCTCTCTCGCTGCATCTCTCTCTGTATCTCTCTCTGTATCTCTCACTGTATCTCTCTCTCTGTATCTCTCTCTGTATCTCTCTCTGTATCTCTCTCTGTATCTCTCTCTGTACCTCTCTCTGTCTCTCTCTGTATCTCTCTCTGTATCTCTCTCTGTATCTCTCTCTGTATCGATCTCTCTCTCTCTCTCTCTGTATCTCTCTTTCTCTCTGTACCTCACTCTGTATCTCTCTGTGTATCTATGTCTATCTCTCTCTGTATCTCTCTCTGCATCTCTCCCTGTACCTCTCTCTGTATCTCTCTCTGCATCTCTCTCTGTATCTCTCTCTCTGTATCTCTCTCTGTATCTCTCTCTGTATCTCTCTCTGTATCTATCTCTGTATCTCTCTCTGTATCTCTCTCTGATTCTCTCTCTGCATCTCTCTCTCTGTTTCTCTCTGTATTTCTCTCTCCCTCTGTATCTCTCTTTCTCTCTGTATCTCCCTCTGTATCTCTCTGTGTATCTATGTCTATCTCTCTCTGTATCTCTCTCTGCATCTCTCCCTGTACCTCTCTCTGTATCTCTCTCTGTATCTCTCTGTCTCTATATGTCTCTGTCTCTGCATCTCTCTGTCTCTGTGTCTCTCTGTCTTTGCATCCCTCTATCTCTGCATATCTCTGGCTCTGCATCTCTCTGTCTCTGTATCTGTGTCTCTGAATCTCTCTGTCTCTGAATCTCTCTGTCTCTGAATCTCTCTTTCTCTGAATCTCTCTATCTCTTCAACTCTCTCTCTCTCCGTATCTCTATGTCTCTGTCTCTGTATCTCTCTGTCTCTTAAGTCTCTGTCTCTGTATCTGTAACTATCGCTCTCTCTCTGGCTCACGCTGTATTTCTCTCTCTGTATCTCCCTCTATATCTCTCTTTGTATTTTGCTCAATATCTCTCTCTGTATCTCTCTATGTATCTCGAAGTATATCTCTCTCTATCTTTCTCTATATCTCGCTGATTATCACTCTTTGTAGCTATCTCTATATCTATCTCTCTATCTTTCTTTGGCTCTCTCTCTCTGTATCTCTCTCTGTATCTCTCGCTGTATCTCTCGCTGTATCTCTCTCTGCATCTCTCTCACTGCATCTCTCTCTGTCTCTCTCGCTGCATCTCCCTCTGTTTCTCAAACTGTATCTCTCTCTGTATCTCTCTCTGTACCACTCTCTGTCTCTCTCTCTGTCTCTCTCTCTGTATCTCTCTCTGTATCTCTCTCTGTATCGTTCTCTCTCTCGCTGTATCTTTCTTTCTCTCTGTATCTCTCTCTGTATCTCTCTGTGTATCTCCGTCTATCTCTCTCTGTATCTCTCTCTGGATCTTTCCCTGTACATCTCTCTGTATTTCTCTCTGTATCTATCTCTGTATCTATCTCTATGTATCTCTCTCTGTATCTCTCTCTGTATCTCTCTCCGTATCTCTCTCCGTATCGCTCTCTGTATCTCGCTCTGTATCTCTCTCTGCATCTCTCTCTGCATCTCTCTCTGTGTTTCTCTCTGTATCTCTCTACCTCCCTCTGTATATCTCTTTCTCTCTGTATCTCCCTCTGTATCTCCCTCTGTATCTCTCTCTGCATCTCTCCCTGTACCTCTCTATGTATCTCTCTCTCAGTATCTCTCTCTGTATCTCTCTCTGAATCTCTCTCTGTATCTCTCTCTGCATCTCTCTCTGCATCTCTCTCTGCGTCTCTCTCTGTATCTCTCTCTGTAACTCTCTCTCTCCCTCTGTATCTCTCTTTCTCTCTGTATCACTCTCTGCATCTCTCTCTGTATCTCTCTCTGTGTCTCTCTCAGCATCTCTCTCTGTATCTCTCTCTGTATTTCTGTCTTTCTGTCTCTGTATCTCTCTCTGCATCTCTCTCTGCATCTCTCTCCCTGTATCTGGCTCTCTGTATCTCTCTCTGTATCTCTCTCTCTCCCTCTGTATCTCTCTTTCTCTCTGTATCTCTCTCTGCATCTCTCTCTGTATCTCTCTCTGTGTCTCTCTCTGTATCTCTGTCTTTCTCTCTCTGTATCTCCCTCTGTACCTCTCTCTGCATCTCTCTCTCTGTATCTGGCTCTCTGTATCTCGCTTTGTATCTTTCTCTGTATCTCTAACTGTATCTCGCACTGCGTCTCTCTCTGTACCTCTTTGTATCTACTCTGTATCTCTTTCTCTCTGTACCTGTCTCTGTATCGCTCTCTGTATCTCTCTCTCTGCATCTCTCTCTGTATCTATCTTTGTAACTCTCTCTGTATCTCGCTCTGTATCTCTCTCTGTATCTCGCTCTGTATTTCTCTCTCTATCCCTCTCTCTCTATCTCTCTATGTATCTCTCTCTTTATCTCGCTCTGTATCTCTCTCAGCATCTCTCTCTGTATCTCTCTGTATCTCTCTCTCTGTATCTCTCTTTCTTTCTGTATCTCTTTCTGCATCTCTCTCCGTATCTATCTTTGTAACTCTCTCTTTATCTCGCTCTGTATCTCTCTCAGCATCTCTCTCTGTATCTCTCTGTATCTCTCTCTGTATCTCTGTCATTCTCTCTCTGTATCTCTCTCTGTATCTCTCTCTGCATCTCTCTCCCTGTATCTGGCTCTCTGTATCTCGCTTTGTATCTTTCTCTGTATCTCTAACTGTATCTCGCACTGCGTCTCTCTCTGTACCTCTTTGTATCTACTCTGTATCTCTTTCTCTCTGTACCTGTCTCTGTATCGCTCTCTGTATCTCTCTCTCTGCATCTCTCTCTGTATCTATCTTTGTAACTCTCTCTGTATCTCGCTCTGTATCTCTCTCTGTATCTCGCTCTGTATTTCTCTCTCTATCCCTCTCTCTCTATCTCTCTATGTATCTCTCTCTCTCTCACTCTCTCTCTCTGTATCTCTTTCTCTCTGTACCTGACTCTGTATCGCTCTCTGTATCTCTCTCTCTGCATCTGTCTCTGTATCTCTCTCTGTATCTCTCTCTATATCTCTCTCTGCATCTCTCTCTGCGTCTCTCTCTGTGTTTCTCTCAGTATCTCTCTCTCTCCCTCTGTATCTCTCTTTCTCTCTGTATCTCCCTCTGTATCTCTCTCTGTATCTCTCTCTGCATCTCTCCCTGTACCTCTCTCTGTATCTCTCTCTGTATCTCTCTCTGCATCTCACTCTCAGTATCTCTCTCTGTATCTCACTCTCAGTATCTCTCTCTGTATCTCTCTCTGTATCTCTCTCTGCATCTCTCTCTGCATCTCACTGCGCCTCTCTCTGTATCTGTCTCTGTATCTCTCTCTCTCTCTCTCTGTATCTCTCCTTCTCTCTGTATCTCTCTCTGCATCTCTCTCTGTATCTCTCTCTGTATCTCTCTCTGTATCTCTCTCAGCATCTCTCTCTGTATCTCGCTCTGTATCTCTCTCTGTATCTCTGTCTTTCTCTCTCTGTATCTCTCTCTGTATCTCTGTCTTTCTCTCTCTGTATCTCTCTCTGTATCTCTCTCTGCATCTCTCTCCCTGTATCTGGCTCTCTGTATCTCTCTTTGTATCTTTCTCTGTATCTCTCACTGTATCTCGCACTGCGTCTCTCTCTGTACCTCTTTGTATCTCTTTCTCTCTGTACATCTCTCTGTATCGCTCTCTGTACCTCTCTCTCTGCATCTCTCTCTGTATCTATCTCTGTAACTCTCTCTGTATCTCTCTCTGTATCTCTCTCTGAATCTCTCTCTGTATCTCTCTCTCTATCCCTCTCTCTCTATCTCTCTATGTATATCTCTCTCTCTCTGTCTCTCTCTCTGTATCTCTTTCTCTCTGTATCTCTCTCTGTATCGCTCTATGTATCTCTCTCTGTATCTCTCTCGGTATCGCCCTCTGCATCTCTCTCTGCATCTGTCTCTGTATTTCTCTGTATCTCTCTCTCTGCATCTCTTTCTGCATCTCTCTCTGTATCTCTCTCTGCATCTCACTCTGTATCTCTCTCTGTATCTCTCTCTGTATCTCTGTCTTTCTCTCTGTGTATCTCTCTCTGTATCTCTCTCTGCATCTCTCTCCCTGTATCTGGCTCTCTGTATCTCGCTTTGTATCTTTCTCTGTATCTCTAACTGTATCTCGCACTGCGTCTCTCTCTGTACCTCTTTGTATCTACTCTGTATCTCTTTCTCTCTGTACCTGTCTCTGTATCGCTCTCTGTATCTCTCTCTCTGCATCTCTCTCTGTATCTATCTTTGTAACTCTCTCTGTATCTCGCTCTGTATCTCTCTCTGTATCTCTCTCTGTATCTCTCTCGCTATCCCTCTCTCTCTATCTCTCTATGTATCTCTCTCTCTCTCTCTGTCTCTCTCACTGTATCTCTTTCTCTCTGTATCTCTCTCTGTATCGCTCTATGTATCTCTCTCTGTATCTCTCTCGGTATCGCCCCCTACATCTCTCTCTGCATCTATCTCTGTATCTCTCTGCATCTCTCTCTGCATCTCTCTCTGCATCTCTCTCTGTATCTCTCTCTGCATCTCTCTCACTGTATCTCTCTCTGTATCTCTCACTGTATCTCGCTCTGTGTCTCTCTCTGTATCTCTCTGCGTATCTCTCTCTGTATCTCTCTCTACATCTCTCTCTGCCTCTCTCTCTGTATCTCTATTTCTCTCTGTATCTCTCTCTGCATCTCACTCTGTATCTCTCTGCGTATCTCTCTCTGTATCTCTCTCTGCATCTCTCTCTGCATCTCTCTCTGTATCTCTCTCTGTATCGCTCTCTGTATCTATGTCTTTCTCCCTCTGTATCTCTCTCCGTATATCTCTCTGTATCTCTCTCTGCATCTCTATCTGTATCTCTCAATGCATCTCTCTCTCTGCATCTCTCTCCCTGTATCTGGCTCTCTGTATCTCTCTTTTTATCTTTCTCTGTATCTCTCACTGGATCACGCACTGCGTCTCTCTCTGTACCTCTTTGTATCTCTCTATGTATCTCTTTCTCTCTGTACCTCTCTCTGTATCTCTCTCTGCATTTCTCTCTGCATCTCTCTCTGTGTCTCTCTCCGTATCTCTCTCTCTCTCCCTCTGTATCTATCTTTCTATCTGTATCTCTCTCTGCATCCCTCCCTGTATCTCTCTCCGTATCTCTCTCTGTATCTTTCTCTGCATCGCTCTCTGCATCTCTCTCTGTATCTCTCTCTGCATCTCTCTCCCTGTATCTGGCTCTCTGTATCTCGCTTCGTATCTTTCTCTGTATCTCTCTCTGTATCTCTATCTGTATCTCTCTCTGCATCTCTCTCTGTATCTCTCTCTGTATCTCTCTTTGCATCTCTCTCTGTATCTCTCAATGCATCTCTCTCTCGGTATCTCTCTCTCTCTATCTCTCTATGTATCTCTTTCACTCTGTATCTCTCTCTGCATCTCTCTCCCTGTATCTGGTTCTCTGTATCTCTCTTTGTATCTTTGTCTGTATCTCTCACTGGATCTCGCACTGCGTCTCTCTCTGTACCTCTTAGTATCTCTCTCTGTATCTCTTTCTCTCTGTACCTCTCTCTGTAACTCTCTCTGTATCTCGCTCTGTATCTCTCTCTGTATCCCTCTCTCTGCATCTCTCTGTGTATCTCTCTCTGTAACACTCTCTGTATCTCGCTCTGTATCTCTCTCTGTATCTCTCTCTGTTTCTCTGTCGCTATCCCTCTCTCTCTATCTCTCTATGTATCTCTCTCTCCCTGTCTCACTCTCTGTATCTCTTTCTCTCTGTATCGCTCTATGTATCTCTCTCTGTATCTCTCTCGGTATCGCCCTCTGCATCTCTCTCTGCATCTGTCTCTGTATCTCTCTCTGCATCTCTCTCTGCGTCTCTCTCTGTATCTCTCTGTATCTCTCTCTCTCCCTCTGTATCTCTCATTCTCTCTGTATCTCGTTCTGCATCTCTCTCTGTATCTCTCTCTGTATCTCTCTCTGCATCTCTCTCTGCATCTCTCTCTGTATCTCTCTCTGTACCTTTCTCTGTATCTCTGTCTTTCTCTCTGTATCTCTCTCTGTATCTCTCTCTGCATCTCTCTCCCTGTATCTGGCTCTCTGTATCTCGCTTCGTATCTTTCTCTGTATCTCTCTCTGTATCTCTATCTGTATCTCTCTCTGCATCTCTCTCTGCATCTCTCTCTGCGTCTCTCTCTGTATCTCTCTGTATCTCACTCCCTCTGTATCTCTCTTTCTCTCTGTATCTCTCTCAGTATCTCTCTCTGCATCACTCTCCCTGTATCGGGCTCTCTGTATCTCGCTTTGTGTCTTTCTCTGTATCTCTCACTGTATCTCGCACTGCGTCTCTCTCTGTACCTCTTTGTATCTCTCTCTGTATCTCTTTCTCTCTGTACCTGTCTCTGTATCTCTCTCTGTATCTCACTCTGTATCTCTCTCTGAACCTCGCTCTGTATCTCTATCTCTATCCCTCTCTCTCTATCTCTCTATGTATCTCTCTCTCTGTATCTCTTTCTCTCTGTACCTCTCTCTGTATCGCTCTCTGTATCTCTCTCTCTGCATCTCTCTCTGTATCTCTCTCTGTATCTCTCTCTGTATCTCTCTTTGCATCTCTCTCTGCATCTCTCTCTCTCTCTCTCTCTGTATCTCTCTCTGTATCTCTCTCTGTATCTCTCTCTGTATCTCTCTCTGTATCTCTCTCTGCATCTCTCTCTGTATCTCTCTGTATCTCTCTCTCTCCCTCTGTATCTCTCTTTCTCTCTGTATCTCTTTCTGCATCTCTCTCTGTATCTCTCTCTGTATCTCCCTCTGTATCTCTCTCTGTATCTCTCTCTGCATCTCTCTCTCTCTCTCTCTCTGTATCTCTCTGTGTATCTCTCTCTGTATCTCTCTCTCTCTATCTCTCTCTGTATCTCTCTCTGCATCTCTCTCTGTATCTCTCTCTGTATCTCTCTCTGTATCTCTGTCTTTCTCTCTCTGTGTCTCTCTCTGTATCTCTCTCTGCATCTCTCTCCCTGTATCTGGCTCTCTGTATCTCCCTTTGTATCCTTCTCTGTATCTCTCACTGGATCTCGCGCTGCGTCTCTCTCTGTACCTCTTTGTATCTCCCTCTGTATCTCTTTCTCTCTGTACCTCTTTGTATCTCTCTCTGTATCTCTTTCTCTCTGTATCTCTCTCTGCATCTCTCTCTGCATCTCTCTCTGTATCTCTCTCTGCATCTCTCTCTGTCTCTCTCTCTATATCTCTCTCTGTATCTCTCTCGCTCTATCTCTCTCTGTATCTCTCACTTATCTCGCACTGCGTCTCTCTCTGTACCTCTTTGTATATCTCTCTGTATCTCTTTCTCTCTGTACCTCTCTCTGTGTCGCTCTCTGTATCTCTCTCTCTGCATCTCTCTCTGTATCTATCTCTGTAACTCTCTCTGCATCTCTCTCTGTATCTCTCTCTGTATCTCTCTCTGTATCTCTGTCTTTCTCTCTCTGCATCTCTCTCTGTATCTCTCTCTGCATCTCTCTCCCTGTATCTGGCTCTCTGTATCTCCCTTTGTATCCTTCTCTGTATCTCTCACTGGATCTCGCGCTGCGTCTCTCTCTGTACCTCTTTGTATCTCCCTCTGTATCTCTTTCTCTCTGTACCTCTTTGTATCTCTCTCTGTATCTCTTTCTCTCTGTATCTCTCTCTGCATCTCTCTCTGCATCTCTCTCTGTATCTCTCTCTGCATCTCTCTCTGTCTCTCTCTCTATATCTCTCTCTGTATCTCTCTCGCTCTATCTCTCTCTGTATCTCTCACTTATCTCGCACTGCGTCTCTCTCTGTACCTCTTTGTATATCTCTCTGTATCTCTTTCTCTCTGTACCTCTCTCTGTGTCGCTCTCTGTATCTCTCTCTCTGCATCTCTCTCTGTATCTATCTCTGTAACTCTCTCTGTATCTCGCTCTGTATCTCCCTCTGTATCTCTCTCTGTGTCTCACTCTCTATCCCTCTCTCTCTATCTCTGTATCTCTCTTTCTCTCAGTATCACTCTCTGCATCTCTCTCTGTATCTCTCTCCGTATCTCTTTTCAAGTTATCCCCCGGTATAACCCATACCTTCACCGAAGATTTAATGTACTTACCACTTCGTACCATCGATCCTGGGTAAGTTCGTAAAGCAGATTTTGGAATAACCACTATTTCAGGTTAAAACTTTTAAGTTATTTTATTATTATATATTTTTTCTCTTTTTAAAAGATGCACTCACTGTCTTTACAGAAAAGTACAAAGACCTTGCTTCTGGATCCTTCTGGTTGGTTGAAGGGACCTTCAGGCCCAACTTAACGATCAATCTTCTTTAAAGTCTGGTCTTCTTTAGATGTATCAGCTATTTTAGCTCGGCTGCTCTGCCCTGTCCATTTCCCATGTCCGAGCTGCCTGTGACTAGCTGCGTGTTCCTTCTCTCTATCTCTGAGTTCTGCTTCTGGATCTGGATCTGGATCTGAATCTGATAGTTCCTGCCCTGTCTCAAGGTTTATATTTGCTTTCTAACAATTAAGTTTTTTGATGTTATTGTAAAGTAACTCTTAGTTTCTTTGATTGTAAAAAGGACCTTTGATCTGAACCTTTTAATCCAATTAAGTATTCGTTTTTACATGACTTCATCTCATAGATCTGATTACATTGTTTCCTTTGTGATGTTCAAAATGCTTTGATTTCAAGAGGTGTTACTTTTAATTCCTGTAATGTTTATAGTTTTATTTTCCAATTGTGTCAGCTCAATTTTGACTTTGATTTTGGCTTTACATTAAGTTTCTCGTAGGCTGATAAGTCTCCAGTTTTCTTTAATTTACCTGGTATTAGCACATTTTCACACCTAGAACCTCATCCTTTCCTTTCCAGATCCTTACTAAGTTAGTTACTTTCAATGAAGGTGTGAGCCATTGTTTTTGGCTTCATTCAAATTCCTGTTCGTCTTGTTTGCTCAGCCTGCTTGACCAAGGCTATCTGCATTTTACAATCCTCCGCAGCTGCTGTTAACCCTTTGTGGGATCTTTCCCTGTATCCTCTCATGTTTCTCTCAGACCAGATATTGCCAGACTTCCATGTTTCAAAGACACATCTTTCCATATTTTCAATAACACCCTGTGTTGACATTTGAAACATAACTATATCATTTGATCAATTAGCCCCCCATCTAATTGTACTGACTAACATTTATCCCCGATCTTTCTCATTTGTATGTATGTTTTGTGATTTTAAATTGTGCACCGAAATCACCTCGTAAATGTATCCATATGACAGACCAGTGTCTTTTTTCATTCTTTCCTCAAGTCCAATTACCGTGAACCATAGCCGCAGTTGCTCAGGAAGGTAACACAATAGCAAGACCCGTGTTCCACTACCTCCAAAGCATTTTACTCCCTTGGGGTAGCAGCACCGTAGAAGTCTCCTCATGTCCCTTAGAAACAGCACAGAACTCAGGAACCAAAAAGTATTTTGTCCATCACTGGCTGTTAAGTGTCTCATGTTTCTGTCATCCAAATTGCTTTCCGTTTCTCATCGGAATGGTAAATTATGATATCATGTATCAACCCTTGCTTCATTAATTTTCAGGTTCAATCAATCCTGCTTCTACCCCTGACTTCTCCCACATTAATGTCTAACATTGTCCTGAACCATGTATGTCTGCCAACCCCTGGTGTACATGAGAGAATATCTTTCTGACGAACTTCCTTCAAATCCCTTTTGTCTATTATAATTTCCCTTACAACATTTGCAATACAATATGCCAACAGTATTCGCAAAACCACATCGAACTGTCATTTTTTCCAAAAAAATCTCCCTATTGTTAAATACACAGTTAAAAAAAAAATTAAGTCTTATCTTAACACATTACTCATTACCTAACCACACAAATAGACCGTGTGTTACAACTTTACATATTTGTAACTGTTTTCACAATTCCAATGCTAAAAATAAAGTACAATATCGACACATCCCTTCTCGGCTTTGGAACCAATCGTCACTACATACTAAATATGGCGCGTTAACAACATCAATATTATTCGTGATGATCAATGTAGTTAAATCAAGAAAACACACTAAACTACCACTATCCCCCTCTATTAAAATATTCACTGATCAGGTTCCTTGAACGGCACACATATCCCCAATATCATACATAACAATCTCTACCAATTTACATTACATTACTTCTTTAATAACGATTACAGCTCTTCAATGCAATATTGTTTGCTGCATTGGTAATAATTTTCCCGCCGTGGCATCAAGCTACAAACATTCTTAAACTTTTATCATTTATCATATTGGGGTTCCTCGTCAGTCGCTGCTGTCTGCCGAGACCCTTAATAACTCCATCGTGTAGTACATACCCCTTGGAGACCTCAGATCATCCACCGCTAAACTCCTGAACCGCACCTATAATAAGGAAAAATGCGTTTTCCGCACAACCCGCCTAGCCATCCTTGGCTAAGTTGTGGAAACCGGATTCCTCGGGCCAGACCCCGACCGCATGCGCCCCCTCCTGGAACTACCCCTCCCCCACTGCCACAAGACCCTGAAGACATGCCTGGGGTTTTTCTCTTACTATGGTCAATAGGTCCCCAATTCTGCGGACAAGGCCCGTCCACTATTTTTGCACTGTTTTGCCCCTGACGGCTGATGCCTGCCTGGTCTACAAGCGCATCAAGGCAGATATTGCCAAAGCCGCGATGCACGCTGTGGATGAGTCCATTCCGTTCCAGGTGGAGAGCGATGCGTCTGACTTTGATTTGGCCGCTACCCTCAACCAGGCGGGCAGGCCCGTGACGTTCTTCTCCCGTACCCTCCATGCCTCCGAAATTCGACACTCCTCCGTCAAAAAGGAGGCCCAAGACATTGTAGAAGCTCTGCGACATTGGAAACATTACCTGGTCGGCAGGCGATTCACTTTCCTCACTGACCAACGGTCGGTTGCCTTCAGGTTTAACAATACACAGCAGGGCAAAATTAAGAACGACAAGATTCTGCGTTGGAGGATCGAGCTCTCCACCTTCAACTATGATATCTTGATTCGATCTGTGAAGCTCAATGCGCCCCCAGATGCCCTATCCCACGGTACATGTGCCAGCGCACAAGTCGACCGACTTCGGGCCTTCCACAGTGACCTCCGTCACATGGGGGGTCATCAGTTTTTTTCACTTTATCAAGGCTCGCAACCTGCCTTACACCATCGAGGAGATCAGGACCGTAACCAGGGACTGCCAGGTCTGTGCGGTGCAAACTACACTTCTATGGGTCAGACAGAGCGCACCTGGTAAAGGCCTCTCGCCATTTTGAGCGCCTCAGCATCGACTTCAAACGGCCCCTCCACTGACCGTAACATGTACTTCCTCAACGTCATTGATGAGTACTCAGGTTCCCCTTTCGCCAGAACATGCCCTGACATGACCGCTGCCACCGTCATCAAAGCCCTGCACAGTCTTTTCATCTATTTTCGGTTCGCCACATCCATCGATAGCGATCCGGTTCCTCCTTCATGAGCGACGAGTTGTGTCAGTTCCTGCTTAGCCAGGGCATCGCCTCTAGCAGGGCGACCAGCTACAACCCCGGGGCAACAGACAGGTGGAGAGGGAGAACGCGGCGATCTGAGAGGCCGTCCTCCTGGCCCTACGGTCTAGAGGTCTCCTCGTCTCCCGCTGGCAGGAAGTCCTCCCCAATGCGCTCCACTCCATCCGGTCGCTCCTGTGCACTGCCACCAATGATATCCCTCACAAACATATGTTTGCCTTCCCCACGAAGTCCACCTCCAGGGTCGCGCTCCCGTCCTGGCTGACATTCCCAGGGCCCGTCCATCTCGGGAAGCATGCGAGGAGCCATGAATCAGATCACCTCATCGAGAAGGTCCTGCTACTCCAGGCCAACCCACCATATGCCCACGTGGCACATCATAACGGGCGACAGGACACAGTCCCCCCCCCCCCCCCGCCCCCCGGGATCAGGTTCCCCAGCGACCATCACCACCAGCCCCGACCCTACACCGACTCCCTCCACCTCCACCCAGCTATTTCCAGATCTGGCACCCGCAGGCCCACCGGCGACCATCACCACCACCCCCGCCCATACATCGCCTCCCCCTTCTCCAATCGACTCAACTACTGGGTGAGGAAGAGGACAACACGCTCCCGGACGCGTACGTCTCGACATCGGTGCCCACATGATAGCCGGGACTGAGGCGATCACGGCGTAAGGTCAAGGCCCCCGACAGACTTAATCTTTAAGTCCACTTCACCCCCCTGGACTCTTCTTTTTAATAGGGGTGAATGTGGTAAACCACTGTAGTGTGTAATATGTGTATTGTGGTAAACGGCTACTGTATTACATAATGTGGTAAACGACTGCCCGATGGCTCCGCCTCCCCTCGGGTTCGGTATAAAGGTGGCTGGTCTCCGCCTCTGACCCAGTTCGGGATCACAGGCCAGGAGGTGTTCTGTTTAGTCTATTATAGCTTCAGTTACGTTCACTACTCGTCTTGTGTTCATTGATGGCACATCAGGGGGGAGGGGGTTCCGACCCCAGGGGGGACCAGGGGGGACCTCCGATGTTGCCTGGCCCGCGATCGGAAGATCGGCAGTCCGGCCTCTGTGGCTGGGGGCCTCCTTTCCTGCGCTCCGGCTCCTCCAGCCCTGTGCCATGTTGCTTCGCGGCCGGTGCGTTGAAGGAGGCTACTGCGCATGGGCGCCACTGTGCATGACCTCGTTGGTGCCGGCGCAACTGCGCATGCGCGGATCCTGCGGTGCCCAGTTCGCGCCGGGTGCTGCAGCTGGAGCGGGGCCAGAATTAGACGTGGGACCGACCCCTTCACGTAAAATGTGATGGCGTTTACAATGGCGTGGACACTCGGCCGTGGGATCGGAGAATCCAGCCCCCTGTATTGATTGTCCTGAGAACATGCTTACACTTCAAACATTTTTTTTGTCGATCTGCAACAATGGTAATTACATTTGAAGTCAAGGTGTTATTCTAATAACAGAAAGAAACAGCGAATGAGGCAGTTCAGAGGAGCAGTTCAAACTGACATGCTCAGTCTATGTGGGCTGATTTAGAATATGGTTCGAGATGCCAGAAGCCGGACGGGTAGTAGCGATGGAATTGAAACATTGCCGCAGAGAAGAGAATCATCAGTTGCATTGTGCTGCAGGATGAACACGTGATGGAAGTGAAATGGGGGAGGGTGCTGAACACCCACGTGGTTAACGCTGTAGACCCTCATTGTAATAGTTTCTGGGAGAGGGCAACAATGTGTTGAAGTGGAACGGCGGTGGTCAATATCGAATAGTAATTGCTGTAGAGATACGTCATTGGGAGTAGGCCAAGCTGCGGGTTCCTTGGAGAGCTTGAAAATGGTCCGGTGAAGGGAAGAAAATGAGATGGATGTTGCATGATGAGTGGAGGAATGATAGTGGAGGTGTGGAGGTGGTTATTGAGTTGGCAGAAGATGTGGAAAAGTGGATAATGAAGGCAATGAAACGGCCTGGCTATAATTGCGTATATTCGAGTTTCAAAGGTTTGGTAGCCGTAAGGGACCTGATTAAGACATTGTTGTATGGAGAATGTGCAAGTGTGGGTGTGGACAGGGGAGTGACATTAGGAGCGGTGGAGTGGAAAGCTTTGGTCAAGCGTTTTTTGGACAGGGTGGCTGATTATTTGGAGGGGCTAATAGATTACTTGAAGATATGAGACAGAGGGTGTGGATAGGTCTGGAGGGTAACCGACGACGATGATGTGCAGTGTGAAGGTATGTAGGGGGGAAGGGGTGTGACAACAGAAGGCCAAGGCGTTGAGGGTTTTTGTACAAGACCATGCTAGGACTGATTGGATAGATTGTTCTGGGGAGTGTCTGGATGACAGTGGACTATGGACTTGGGAATAGACGGAACAGAAGGATTTAAGCAGTTGGAGGTGGACGTATATAGGAGTGAGTGAATGTTGTTTGGGGAAGCAGGGTGCAGGTACAGACGGGGTGTTTAGATACATATAGAATACATAGAAGATAGGAGCAGGAAGAGAACATTTGTCCCTTCGAGCCTGCTGCGCCATTCATCACGAGCAGGCTGATCATCCAACTCAATAGCCTAATCCTGCTTTCTCCCCAGAGCCTTTGGTCCCATTCTCTCCAAGTGGTATATCCAGCCGCCACTTGAATATATTCAAAGCTTTAGCATCAACTACTGCCTGTGGTAATGAATTCCACAGGCTCACCACTCGTTGTGTGAAGAAATGTATCCTTATGTCTGTCCGAAATGGTTTACCCTCAATCCTCAGGCTGTGACTCCTGGTTCTGGACACACACCATTGGTAACATCTTCGCTGCATCTACCCTGTCTAGTCCTGTTAGGTTTTATCAGTCTCTATGAGATCCCCCCTCATTCTTCTGAAATCCAGCGAGAACAATCCCAACCTAGTCAAACTCTCCTCACATGACAGTCCCACCATCCCTGGAATCAATCTGGTAAACCTTCGCTGCAATCCCTCGAGAGCAAAAACATCATTCCTCAGAGAAGGAGACCAAAACTGTATACAATACTCCAAGTGTGGCCTCACCAAGGCCCTGTACAATTGCAGCAACACATCCCTGCTTCTGTATTCGAAGCCTCTCGCAATGAAGACCAACATATCATTAGCCTTCTTTTTTTAAAATTTGGAGTACCCAATTCATTTTTCCAGGTAAGGGGCAATTTGGTGTGTTCAATCCACCTAACCTGCACATCTTTGGGTTGTGGGGGCGAAATCCACGCAAACACGGGGAGAATGTGCAAACTCCACACGGACAGTGACCCAGAGCCGGGATCGAACCTGGGACCTCGGCGCCATGAGACTGCAGTGCTACCACTGCGCCACCGTGCTGCCCACCATTAGCCTTCTTTAACGCCTGCTGCACAAGCATACTTGCCTTCAGCGAATGGTGCGCAGGAACACCCAGGCCCCACTGCACACTCCCCTCTCCCAACCATTCAGCTATTAATGTGCCTTTCTGTTTTTACTTCCAAAATGAATAACCTCACATTTATCCAAATTATACTGCATCTGCCATTAGTTTGTCCACTCGCCCAAACTCCAGATCTTGCTGTAGGATCCCTGCATGCTCATCACAATTCACCCTCCCACCTAATTTGGTATCCTCTGCAAACCTTGAGGTGTTACATTTTGTTCCCTCATCCAAATCATGAATATATATTGTGAATTGCTGGGGTCCCAGCACCGATCCCTGTGATATCCCACTGGTTACTGTCTGCCAACTTAAAAAGGATCTATCAACCCCTAGTCTTTGTTTCATCTCTACCAATCAGTTTTCTATCTATCTCAATACATTTCCTCCAATCCCATGCGTTTTAATTTTGCACAATAATCTCTCATGCGGGACATTGTGAAACGCCTTGTGAAAGTCCAAATACATCACATCGACTGGCTCCCCCTTGTCAACTGTACTGGTGACCTCTTCAAAAATTAAACAGATTTATCAAGCATGACTTTCCCTTCATAACTCCATGCTGAGTCTCACTGATATTGACACTGTCTGCGAAATGTTCTGCTATTAAGTCCTTGATAATGGATTCAAGCATTTTCTCCACTACCGATGTTAGGCTGACTGGTCTATACTTCCCTGCTTTCTCTCTACCTCCCTTTTTGAATGTGGGAGAGACGTGAGCTGCCCTCCAATCTGCAGGACAGTTCCAGAGTTTATAGAATCCCGGAAGATGACCACCAATGATCCACTGTTTCCAGAGCCACCTCTTTAAGCACTCCGGGATGCAGATTCTCAGGCCCTGGGCATTTATCCGCATTCAATTCCATCAGTTTTCCCAGCACCATTTCTCTACTAATGTGTATGTCCCTCAGTTCTTCCTCATCCTAAACCTTTGATTCTCCAACATTTCTGGGATCTGATTTGTGCCCTCATTTGTGAATATAGGACCAAATTATGTATTCAATTGCTGAGCTATTTCTTTGTCCCTGATTATGCATTCCCCTGTTTCTGTCTGTAGTGGGCCCGCATTTCATTTTACCAATCTCTTTCTCTTCGCGTATCTGTCGAAATCTTAAGCGCCAGTCTTTATGTTCTCTTCTAGCTTCCTTTCCTATTGTACTTTCCCCTTCTTCATCAATCCCTTCGTCCTTCTTTGCTGAATTCTAAACTGCTCCCAATCCTCAGCCCTATTATTTTTCTTGGCCGATCTGTATGCTTCTTCCTTGTCTCGTATGCTATTTATAATTTCCTTTGTAAGCCATGGATTGGCCCTCTTACCCTCTTTCCTTTTGTGCCAGACAGGAATGAACAGTTGCTGTAGTTTCTCCAAGCGTTTCTTGAATGTTTGCCATTGTCTATCCACTGTTATCCTTTAACGAAACTCTCCCCAATCCATCAAGGCCGACTCACGGCTCATATCCTCATAGTTCCCTTTATTCTGATTCAGCACACTCGTCTCCGAATCAACTATATATGACACCCCCTAATGTTTTTTGTCCCTTGGTATTTCTCAGCTCATACAGATTCCACATTGTCAGAGCTATATCCTTTCTCACTATTGTGTTAATTTCCTCTTAAACCAGCAGTGCCACGCCAGGTCCTTTTCTTTTATACCTGTTCTTCCTAAATACTGAGAACTCTGGGACATTCAGTTCCCATCCGTGTTCACACTGCAGCCATATCTCCGTAGTCCCAATTATATCATGCGCATTGATATAGTTCTGCACGATTCTTCATCCACTTTATTGCAAATGCTCCGTGCATTAAGGCACAGAGCTTCAAAGTTGGTATTTTTCACAATGTTTTTCTTGCTCCCAATATTTTTCTCCACTGCCCTGTTTGAATTTTGGCCTCTGTTTCTCCACCTATCACTTTTCTTATTCATTTTTCTAACTTTTGCTTTTGCCCTTGTTCCTTCGTTCTCTGTCTCCTTGCATAGGTTCCCATCCCCCTGGCATATTAGTTTAAACCGTCCCCCACCGGTCTCGGAAATACCCCCCCCCCCCCCCCACTCACACTCACCAGACATCAATTTCAGCCCTGCCCAGGTTTAACCGGTCCAGTTTGTGCAGGTCCCACCTCCACCAGAACAGGTCCCAATTCGCCAGGAATCTGAAACCATCCTCCTGACACCATCTCTTCAGCCACGTATTCACCCTCTGTATCCTGTCATTTCTACTCTGACTCGCACGTAGCACCGGGAGTTATCCTGAGATCACTACCTTTGAGGTCCAATCTATTTGTGGAATGATCCAGAGCCATAGGGAGAAGCCATAGGAAGAGGGATCTGTTCCTGGAATGATCCAGAACAACAGGGAGAGTCTGGGGCAGTGGGATCTGTTTGTAGAATTATCCAGGGCATTAGGGAGAGGCTGGGGCAGTGGGATCTGTTCGTGCAATTATCCACGGCATTAGGGATAGGTTGGGGCAGTGAGATCTGTTTGTGGAATGATCCAGGACATTAGGGAGAGGCTGGGGCAGTGGGATATGTTTGAGGAATGATCCAGAACAACAGAGAGATGCTGGGCAGTGGGATCTGTTTCTGTAATGATCCAGTACAATAGGGAGAGTCTGGGCAGTGGGATCTGTTTGTGATATTATCCAGGGCAATCGGGAATGTTTGGGGCAGTGGGATATGTTTGTGGAATGATCCAGAACAATAGAGAGAGGCTCGGGCAGTGAGATCTGTTTGTTGAATGATCCAGGACCAAAGAGAGAGGCTGGGGCAGTGGGGTCTGTTTGAGGAATTAACCAGGACATTAAGCAAAGGCTAGGGCAGTGGGATCTGTTTGTGGAATGATCCAGTACAATAGGGAGAGTCTGGGGCAGTGGGATATGTTTGTGGAATGATCCAGTACAATAGAGAGAGGCTCGGGCAGTGACATCTGTTTGTTGAATGATCCAGGACCGTAGAGAGACGCTGGGGCAGTGGAATCTGTTTGTGGAATTAACCAGGACATTGGGAAGAGTCTGGGCAGTGGGATCTGTTTGTGGAATGATCCAGGACAATAGGGAGAGTCTGGGGCAGTGGGATCTGTTTGTGGAATAATCCAGGACAATAGGGAGAGGCTGGGGCAGTGGGATCTGTTTGTGGAATGATCCAGTACAATAGGGAGAGTCTGGGGCAGTGGCACCTGTTGGTGGAATGATGCAGTACAACAGAGAGAGGCTGGGGCAGTGGGATCTGTTTGTGGAATGATCCAGGACAATAGGGAGAGGCTGGGGCAGTGGGACCTGTTTGTGCAATGATTCAGGACATTAGGGAGACGCTGGGGCAGTGGGACCTGTTTGTGGAATGATCCAGTACAATAGAGAGAGGCTCGGGCAGTGACATCTGTTTGTTGAATGATCCAGGACCATAGAGAGAGGCTGGGGCAGTGGGATCTGTTTGTGGAATTAACCAGGACATTAGGCAAAGGCTAGCGCAGTGGGATCTGTTTGTGGAATGATCCAGTACAATAGGGAGAGTCTGGGCATTGGGATCTGTTTGTGGAATTAACCAGTACAATAGGGAGAGTCTGGGGCAGTGGGGCCTGTTTGTGGAATGATGCAGTACAATAGGGGGAGTCTGGGGCAGTGGGACGTGTTTGTGGAATGATCCAGGACAATAGGGAGAGGCTGGGGCAGTGGGACCTGTTTGTGGAATGATGCAGTACAATAGGGGGAGTCTGGGGCAGTGGGATCTGTTTGTGGAATGATCCAGGACATTAGGGAGACGCTGGGGCAGTGGGATCTGTTTGTGGAATGATCCAGTACAATAGGGATAGTCTGGGGCAGTGGGACTTGTTTGTGGAATGATCCAGTTCAATAGGGAGAGTCTGGGGCAGTGGGATCTATTTGTGGAACGATTCAGGACAATAGGGGGAGGCTGGAGAAGTGGGATCAGTTTGTGGAATGGTCCAGGGCAACAGGGAGAGGCTGGGGGAGT